>NW_025541691.1:545010-694462 GCF_017591435.1 Portunus trituberculatus
ATAACCCCTTTTGACATATTTCAGTTCCTTAGACAAATAGTGTGTTTTGCCTGCTATTCTGAGTTTTGTTGCATAAAACGCTGTAATACACCAAAATAACACATTTTTGACATATTTCAGTTCCTTAGACAAATAGTGTGTTTTGCCTGCATTTCAGAGTGTTGGTGCATAAAACGCTGAATACACCAAAATAACCCATTTTGACATATTTCAGTTCCTTAGACAAATAGTGTGTTTTGGTAGCATTTCTGTGTTTTGGTGGAAAAAAGCTAAAAACTACTAAAATACCACGTTTTTGTTAATTTTACTTTGGATTCTCTATAATAGCTTGTTTTCATCAATTTTAACGTTTTGAAGCAAAACAATGTAAAATGACGAATAAGCAAAATTTTCAATCGAGATAGTTTTTTTTCTTAAAACACCTTAAAAACACATAAATAAGACGTTTTAACAAATATAGTGTTTTGCCTGCATTTCTGAGTTTGGTGCATAAAACGCTAGAAGACACCAAAATAACCCATTTTGACATATTTCAGTTCCTTAAACAAATAGTGTGTTTTACCTGCATATCTGAGTTTTGGTGCATAAAACGCTGTAATACACCAAAATAACCCTTTTGACATATTTCAGTTTCTTAGACAAATAGTGTGTTTTGCCTGCTATTCTGAGTTTTGTTGCATAAAACGCTGAATACCAAAATACACATTTTTGACATATTTCAGTTCCTTAGACAAATAGTGTGTTTTGCCTGCATTTGAGTTTTGTTGCATAAAACGCTGGAATACACCAAAATAACCCATTTTGACATATTTCAGTTCCTTAGACAAATAGTGTGTTTTCCATTTTGACATATTTCAGTTCCTTAGACAAATAGTGTGTTTTCGTAGCATTTCTGTGTTTTGGTGGAAAAGAGCTAAAAACTACTAAAATACCACGTTTTTGTTAATTTTACTTTGGATTCTCTATAATAGCTTGTTTTCATCAATTTTATCGTTTTGAAGCAAAACAATGTAAAATGACGAATAAGCAAAATTTTCAATCGAGATAGTTTTTTTTTCATAAAACACCTTTAAAACACATAAATAAGACGTTTTAACAAATATAGTGTTTTGCCTGCATTTCTGAGTTTGGTGCATAAAACGCTAGAATACACCAAAATAACCCATTTTTGACATATTTCAGTTCCTTAGACAAATAGTGTGTTTTGCCTGCATTTCTGAGTTTTGGTGCATAAAACGCTGGAATACACCAAAATAACCCCTTTTTGACATATTTCAGTTCCTTAGACAAATAGTGTGTTTTGCCTGCTATTCTGAGTTTTGTTGCATAAAACGCTGAATACACCAAAATAACACATTTTTGACATATTTCAGTTCCTTAGACAAATAGTGTGTTTTGCCTGCATTTCAGAGTGTTGGTGCATAAAACGCTGAATACACCAAAATAACCCATTTTTGACATATTTCAGTTCCTTAGACAAATAGTGTGTTTTGGTAGCATTTCTGTGTTTTGGTGGAAAAAGCTAAAACTACTAAAATACCACGTTTTTGTTAATTTTACTTTGGATTCTCTATATTAGCTTGTTTTCATCAATTTTAATGTTTTGAAGCAAAACAATGTAAAATGACGAATAAGCAAAATTTTCAATCGAGATAGTTTTTTTTCTTAAAACACCTTAAAACACATAAATTAGACGTTTTAACAAATATAGTGTTTTGCCTGCATTTCTGAGTTTGGTGCATAAAACGCTAGAATACACCAAAATAACCCATTTTTGACATATTTCAGTTCCTTAGACAAATAGTGTGTTTTGCCTGCATTTCTGAGTTTTGGTGCATAAAACGCTGGAATACACCAAAATAACCCTTTTGACATATTTCAGTTCCTTAGACAAATAGTGTGTTTTGCCTGCTATTCTGAGTTTTGTTGCATAAAACGCTGGAATATACACCAAAATAACACATTTTTGACATATTTCAGTTCCTTAGACAAATAGTGTGTTTTGCCTGCATTTCAGAGTTTTGGTGCATAAAACGCTGCAATACACCAAAATAACCCATTTTTGACATATTTCAGTTCCTTAGACAAATAGTGTGTTTTCGTAGCATTTCTGTGTTTTGGTGGAAAAAGCTAAAACTACTAAAATACCACGTTTTTGTTAATTTTACTTTGGATTCTCTATAGTAGCTTGTTTTCATCAATTTTATCGTTTTGAAGCAAAACAATGTAAAATGACGAATAAGCAAAATTTTCAATCGAGATAGTTTTTTTCTTAAAACACTTTAAAACACATAAATTAGACGTTTTAACAAATATAGTGTTTTGCCTGCATTTCTGAGTTTGGTGCATAAAACGCTAGAATACACCAAAATAACCCATTTTGACATATTTCAGTTCCTTAAACAAATAGTGTGTTTTACCTGCATTTCTGAGTTTTGGTGCATAAAACGCTGTAATACACCAAAATAACCCTTTTGACATATTTCAGTTCCTTAGACAAATAGTGTGTTTTGCCTGCTATTCTGAGTTTTGTTGCATAAAACGCTGAATATACCAAAATAACACATTTTTGACATATTTCAGTTCCCTAGACAAATATTGTGTTTTGCTCTGCATTTCAGAGTGTTGGTGCATAAAACGCTGAATACACCAAAATAACCCATTTTGACATATTTCAGTTCCTTAGACAAATAGTGTGTTTTGGTAGCATTTCTGAGTTTAGGTAGAAAAAGGCTAAAACTACTAAAATACCACGTTTTTGTTAATTTTACTTTGGATTCTCTATAATAGCTTGTTTTCATCAATTTTAACGTTTTGTAGCAAAACAATGTAAAATGACGAATAAGCAAAATTTTCAATCGAGATAGTTTTTTTTCATAAAACACCTTAAAACACATAAATAAGACGTTTTAACAAATATAGTGTTTTGCCTGCATTTCTGAGTTTGGTGCATAAAACGCTAGAATACACCAAAATAACCCATTTTTACATATTTCAGTTCCTTAAACAAATAGTGTGTTTTGCCTGCATTTCTGAGTTTTGGTGCATAAAACGCTGGAATACACCAAAATAACCCCTTTTGACATATTTCAGTTCCTTAGACAAATAGTGTGTTTTGCCTGCATTCTGAGTTTTGTTTCATAAAACGCTGGAATATACCAAAATAACCATTTTTGACATATTTCAGTTCCTAAGACAAATATGACAAATAGTGTTTTGTTTTGCCTGCATTTCTTAGACAAATAGTGTTGGTGCATAAAACGCTGGAATACACCAAAATAACCAAAATAACCCATTTTGACATATTTCAGTTTCTTAGACAAATAGTGTGTTTTGGTAGCAATTCTGTGTTTAGGAGGAAAAAGCTAAAAATCTACTAAAATACCCCGTTTTTGTTAATTTTACTTTGGATTCTCTATACTAGCTTGTTTTCATCAATTTTAACGTTTTGAAGCAAAACAATGTAAAATGACGAATAAGCAAAATTTTCAATCGAGATTTTTTTTTTTTTAAAACACCTTAAAACACATAAATAAGACGTTTTAACAAATATAGTGTTTTGCCTGCATTTCTGAGTTTGGTGCATAAAACGCTAGAATACACCAAAATAACCCATTTTTGACATATTTCAGTTCCTTAAACAAATAGTGTGTTTTGCCTGCATTCTGAGTTTTGGTGCATAAAACGCTGGAATACACCAAAATAACCCCTTTTGACATATTTCAGTTTCTTAGACAAATAGTGTGTTTTGCCTGCTATTCTGAGTTTTGTTGCATAAAACGCTGAATATACCAAAATAACACATTTTTGACATATTTCAGTTCCTTAGACAAATAGTGTGTTTTGCCTGCATTTCAGAGTGTTGGTGCATAAAACGCTGAATACACCAAAATAACCCATTTTTGACATATTTCAGTTCCTTAGACAAATAGTGTGTTTTGGTAGCATTTCTGTGTTTTGGTGGAAAAAGCTAAAACTACTAAAATACCACGTTTTTGTTAATTTTACTTTGGATTCTCTATACTAGCTTGTTTTCATCAATTTTAACGTTTTGTAGCAAAACAATGTAAAATGACGAATAAGCAAAATTTTCAATCGAGATAGTTTTTTCTTAAAACACTTTAAAACACATAAATAAGACGTTTTAACAAATATAGTGTTTTGCCTGCATTTCTGAGTTTGGTGCATAAAACGCTAGAATACACCAAAATAACCCATTTTTGACATATTTCAGTTCCTTAAACAAATAGTGTGTTTTACCTGCATTCTGAGTTTTGGTGCATAAAACGCTGAATACACCAAAATAACCCTTTTGACATATTTCAGTTCCTTAGACAAATAGTGTGTTTTGCCTGCTATTCTGAGTTTTGTTGCATAAAACGCTGAATATACCAAAATAACACATTTTTGACATATTTCAGTTCCTTAGACAAATAGTGTGTTTTGCCTGCATTTCAGAGTTTGGTGCATAAAACGCTGAATACACCAAAATAACCCATTTTTGACATATTTCAGTTCCTTAGACAAATAGTGTGTTTTGGTAGCATTTCTGTGTTTTGGTGGAAAAAGCTAAAACTACTAAAATACCACGTTTTTGTTAATTTTACTTTGGATTCTCTATAATAGCTTGTTTTCATCAATTTTAACGTTTTGTAGCAAAACAATGTAAAATGACGAATAAGCAAAATTTTCAATCGAGATAGTTTTTTTTTAAAACACTTTAAAACACATAAATTAGACGTTTTAACAAATATAGTGTTTTGCCTGCATTTCTGAGTTTGGTGCATAAAACGCTAGAATACACAAAAATAACCCATTTTTGACATATTTCAGTTCCCTAAACAAATAGTGTTTTTTAACTGCATTTCTGAGTTTTGGTGCATAAAACGCTGAATACACCAAAATAACCCTTTTGACATATTTCAGTTCCTTAGACAAATAGTGTGTTTTGCCTGCTATTCTGAGTTTTGTTGCATAAAACGCTGAATATACCAAAATAACACATTTTTGACATATTTCAGTTCCTTAGACAAATAGTGTGTTTTGCCTGCATTTCAGAGTTTTGGTGCATAAAACGCTGAATACACCAAAATAACCCATTTTTGACATATTTCAGTTCCTTAGACAAATAGTGTGTTTTTGTAGCATTTCTGTGTTTTGGTGGAAAAAGCTAAAACTACTAAAATACCACGTTTTTGTTAATTTTACTTTGGATTCTCTATAATAGCTTGTTATCTTCAATTTTATCGTTTTGAATCAAAACAATGTAAAATGACGAGTTAGCAAAATTTTCAATCGAGATATATTTTTTTTTTCATAAAACAACTTAAAAACACTTTAAAACAATAAACATAGACGTTTTAACAAATATAGTGTTTTGCCTGCATTTCTGAGTTTGGTGCATAAAACGGTAGAATACACCAAAATAACCCATTTTTGACATATTTCAGTTCCTTATACAAATAGTGTGTTTTCCCTGCATTTTTGAGCTTTGGTGCATAAAACGCTGGAATACACCAAAATAACCCCTTTTGACATATTTCAGTTTCTTAGACAAATAGTGTGTTTTGCCTGCTATTCTGAGTTTTGTTGCATAAAACGCTGAAATACACCAAAATAACACATTTTGAAATATTTTACTTCCTTAGACAAATAGTGTGTTTTGCCTGCATTTCAGAGTGTTGGTGCATAAAACGCTAGAATACACCAAAATAACACATTTTTGACATATTTCAGTTCCTTAGACAAATAGTGTGTTTTGGTAGCATTTCTGTGTTTAGGTGGAAAAAGCTAAAACTACTAAAATACCACGTTTTTGTTAATTTTACTTTGGATTCTCTATAATAGCTTGTTTTCATCAATTTTAACGTTTTGTAGCAAAACAATGTAAAATGACGAATAAGCAAAATTTTCAATCGAGATAGTTTTTTTTTTCTTAAAACACCTTAATAACACATAAATAAGACGTTTTAACAAATATAGTGTTTTGCCTGCATTTCTGAGTTTGGTTCATAAAACGCTAAATACACCAAAATAACCAATTATTGATACATTTCAGTTCATTAAACAAACAGTGTGTTTTACCTGCATTCTGAGTTTTGGTGCATAAAACGCTGAAATACACCTAAATAACCAATTTCAGACATATTTACGTTCCTTAGAGAAATAGTGTGTTTTGCCTGCTATTCTGAGTTTTGTTGCATAAAACGCTGGAATATACCAAAATAACACATTTTTGACATATTTCAGTTCCTTAGACAAATAGTGTGTTTTGCCTGCATTTTAGAGTGTTGGTGCATAAAACGCTGAATACACCAAAATAACCCATTTTGACATATTTCAGTTCCTTAGACAAATAGTGTGTTTTGGTAGCATTTCTGTGTTTTGGTGGAAAAAGCTAAAACTACTAAAATACCACGTTTTTGTTAATTTTACTTTGGATTCTCTATAATAGCTTGTTTTCATCAATTTTAACGTTTTGAAGCAAAACAATGTAAAATGACGAATAAGCAAAATTTTCAATCGAGATAGTTTTTTTTTAAAACACCTTAAAACAAAACATAAATAAGACGTTTTAACAAATATAGTGTTTTGCCTGCATTTCTGAGTTTGGTGCATAAAACGCTAGAATACACCAAAATAACCCATTTTTGACATATTTCAGTTCCTTAAACAAATAGTGTGTTTTGCCTGCATTTCTGAGTTTTGGTGCATAAAACGCTGGAATACACCAAAATAACCCCTTTTGACATATTTCAGTTCCTTAGACAAATAGTGTGTTTTGCCTGCTATTCTGAGTTTTGTTGCATAAAACGCTGGAATATACCAAAATAACACATTTTTGACATATTTCAGTTCCTTAGACAAATAGTGTGTTTTGCCTGCATTTCAGAGTGTTGGTGCATAAAACGCTGGAATACACCAAAATAACCCATTTTGACATATTTCAGTTCCTTAGACAAATAGTGTGTTTTGGTAGCATTTCTGTGTTTTGGTGGAAAAAGCTAAAAACTACTAAAATACCACGTTTTTGTTAATTTTACTTTGGATTCTCTATAATAGCTTGTTTTCATCAATTTTAACGTTTTGTAGCAAAACAATGTAAAATGACGAATAAGCAAAATTTTCAATCGAGATAGTTTTTTTTTTAAAACACTTTAAAACACATAAATAAGACGTTTTAACAAATATAGTGTTTTGCCTGCATTTCTGAGTTTGGTGCATAAAACGCTAGAATACACCAAAATAACCCATTTTTGACATATTTCAGTTCCTTAAACAAATAGTGTGTTTTACCTGCATTTCTGAGTTTTGGTGCATAAAACGCTGTAATACACCAAAATAACCCTTTTGACATATTTCAGTTCCTTAGACAAATAGTGTGTTTTGCCTGCTATTCTGAGTTTTGTTGCATAAAACGCTAGAATATACCAAAATAACACATTTTTGACATATTTCAGTTCCTTAGACAAATAGTGTGTTTTGCCTGCATTTCAGAGTGTTGGTGCATAAAACGCTGAATACACCAAAATAACCCATTTTTGACATATTTCAGTTCCTTAGACAAATAGTGTGTTTTGGTAGCATTTCTGTGTTTTGGTGGAAAAAGCTAAAAACTACTAAAATACCACGTTTTTGTTAATTTTACTTTGGATTCTCTATAATAGCTTGTTTTCATCAATTTTAACGTTTTGAAGCAAAACAATGTAAAATGACGAATAAGCAAAATTTTCAATCGAGATAGTTTTTTTTCTTAAAACACCTTAAAAACACATAAATAAGACGTTTTAACAAATATAGTGTTTTGCCTGCATTTCTGAGTTTGGTGCATAAAACGCTAGAATACACCAAAATAACCCATTTTTGACATATTTCAGTTCCTTAAACAAATAGTGTGTTTTACCTGCATTTCTGAGTTTTGGTGCATAAAACGCTGTAATACACCAAAATAACCCCTTTTGACATATTTCAGTTTCTTAGACAAATAGTGTGTTTTGCCTGCTATTCTGAGTTTTGTTGCATAAAACGCTGAATACACCAAAATAACACATTTTTGACATATTTCAGTTCCTTAGACAAATAGTGTGTTTTGCCTGCATTTCAGAGTGTTGGTGCATAAAACGCTGAATACACCAAAATAACCCATTTTTGACATATTTCAGTTCCTTAGACAAATAGTGTGTTTTGGTAGCATTTCTGTGTTTTGGTGGAAAAAGCTAAAACTACTAAAATACCACGTTTTTGTTAATTTTACTTTGGATTCTCTATAATAGCTTGTTTTCATCAATTTTAACGTTTTGTAGCAAAACAATGTAAAATGACGAATAAGCAAAATTTTCAATCGAGATAGTTTTTTTTTTAAAACACCTTAAAACACATAAATAAGACGTTTTA
Source organism: Portunus trituberculatus (assembly GCF_017591435.1). NCBI lineage: Eukaryota > Metazoa > Arthropoda > Malacostraca > Decapoda > Portunidae > Portunus > Portunus trituberculatus. Next base: position 553,405 of record NW_025541691.1, read on the forward strand.
ACAAATATAGTGTTTTGCCTGCATTTCTGAGTTTGGTGCATAAAACGCTAGAATACACCAAAATAACCCATTTTTGACATATTTCAGTTCCTTAAACAAATAGTGTGTTTTACCTGCATTCTGAGTTTTGGTGCATAAAACGCTGTAATACACCAAAATAACCCTTTTGACATATTTCAGTTCCTTAGACAAATAGTGTGTTTTGCCTGCTATTCTGAGTTTTGTTGCATAAAACGCTGAATATACCAAAATAACACATTTTTGACATATTTCAGTTCCTTAGACAAATAGTGTGTTTTGCCTGCATTTCAGAGTGTTGGTGCATAAAACGCTGAATACACCAAAATAACCCATTTTGACAATTTCAGTTCCTTAGACAAATAGTGTGTTTTGGTAGCATTTCTGTGTTTTGGTGGAAAAAGCTAAAACTACTAAAATACCACGTTTTTGTTAATTTTACTTTGGATTCTCTATACTAGCTTGTTTTCATCAATTTTAACGTTTTGTAGCAAAACAATGTAAAATGACGAATAAGCAAAATTTTCAATCGAGATATTTTTTTTTTCTTAAAACACCTTAAAACACATAAATAAGACGTTTTAACAAATATAGTGTTTTGCCTGCATTTCTGAGTTTGGTGCATAAAACGCTAGAAGACACCAAAATAACCCATTTTTGACATATTTCAGTTCCTTAAACAAATAGTGTGTTTTACCTGCATATCTGAGTTTTGGTGCATAAAACGCTGAATACACCAAAATAACCCTTTTGACATATTTCAGTTCCTTAGACAAATAGTGTGTTTTGCCTGCTATTCTGAGTTTTGTTGCATAAAACGCTAGAATATACCAAAATAACACATTTTTGACATATTTCAGTTCCTTAGACAAATAGTGTGTTTTGCCTGCATTTCAGAGTTTTGGTGCATAAAACGCTGGAATACACCAAAATAACCCATTTTTGACATATTTCAGTTCCTTAGACAAATAGTGTGTTTTGGTAGCATTTCTGTGTTTTGGTGGAAAAAGCTAAAACTACTAAAATACCACGTTTTTGTTAATTTTACTTTGGATTCTCTATAATAGCTTGTTTTCATCAATTTTATCGTTTTGAAGCAAAACAATGTAAAATGACGAATAAGCAAAATTTTCAATCGAGATAGTTTTTTTCATAAACACTTTAAAATAACATAAATAGACGTTTTAACAAATATAGTGTTTTGCCTGCATTTCTGAGTTTGGTGCATAAAACGCTAGAATACACCAAAATAACCCATTTTTGACATATTTCAGTTCCTTAACAAATAGTGTGTTTTGCCTGCATTTCTGAGTTTTGGTGCATAAAACGCCTGAATACCCCAAAATAACCCCTTTTTAACATATTTCAATTCCTTAGACAAATAGTGTGTTTTGCCTGCTATTCTGAGTTTTGTTGCATAAAACGCTGAATACACCAAAATAAACACATTTTGACATATTTCAGTTCCTTAGACAAATAGTGTGTTTTGCCTGCATTTCAGAGTTTTGGTGCATAAAACGCTGGAATACACCAAAATAACCCATTTTGACATATTTCAGTTCCTTAGACAAATAGTGTGTTTTGGTAGCATTTCTGTGTTTTGGTGGAAAAAGCTAAAAACTACTAAAATACCACGTTTTTGTTAATTTTACTTTGGATTCTCTATAATAGCTTGTTTTCATCAATTTTAACGTTTTGAAGCAAAACAATGTAAAATGACGAATAAGCAAAATTTTCAATCGAGATAGTTTTTTTTTTCTTAAAACACCTTAATAACACATAAATAAGACGTTTTAACAAATATAGTGTTTTGCCTGCATTTCTTAGTTTGGTGCATAAAACGGTAGAAGACACCAAAATAATCGCTTTTTGACATATTTCAGTTTCTTAAACAAAAAGTGTGTTTTACATGCATATCTGAGTTGTAGTGCATGAAACGCTGTAATACTCAAAAATAACCTCTTTTTGACATATTTCAGTTTCTTAGACAGTGTGTTTTGCCTGCTATTCTGAGTTTTGTTGCATAAAACGCTGGAATACACCAAAATAACACATTTTTGACATATTTCAGTTTCTTAGACAAATAGTGTGTTTTGCCTGCATTTCTGAGTTTTGGTGCATAAAACGCTGAATACAAAAATACCCATTTTGACATATTTCAGTTCCTTAGACCAAAATACTACTAAAATACCACGTTTTTTTTTTTCTACATAGCTTGTTTTTCATCGTTTTGAAGCAAAACAATGTAGAATAACAAAATTTTCAATCGAATAGTTTTTTTTTCATAAAACACTTAAAACACATAAATAAGACGTTTTAACAAATATAGTGTTTTGCATTTCTGAGTTTGGTGCATAAAACGCTGCATTTTTGACATATTTCAGTTCCTTAGACAAATAGTGCGTTTTGCCTGCATTTCTCAGTTTTGGTGCATAAAACGCTGAATACACCAAAATAACCCCTTTTAGACATATTTCTGTTTCTTAGACAAATAGTGTTTTTTGCCTACTATTCTGAGTTTTGTTCCATAAAACGCTGGAATACCAAAATAACATATTTTTGACATATTTCAGTTCCTTAGACAAATAGTGTGTTTTGCCTGCATTTCAGAGTTTGGTGCATAAAACGCTGGAATACACCAAAATAACCCATTTCTAACATATTTCAGTTCCTTAGACAAATAGTGTGTTTTGGTAGCATTTCTGTGTTTTGGTGGAAAAAGCTAAAAACTACTAAAATACCACGTTTTTGTTAATTTTACTTTGGATTCTCTATACTAGCTTGTTTTCATCAATTTTAACGTTTTGTAGCAAAACAATGTAAAATGACGAATAAGCAAAATTTTCAATCGAGATAGTTTTTTTTTTTTAAAACACCTTAAAACACATAAATAAGACGTTTTAACAAATATAGTGTTTTGCCTGCATTTCTGAGTTTGGTGCATAAAACGCTAGAATACACCAAAATAACCCATTTTTGACATATTTCAGTTCCTTAAACAAATAGTGTGTTTTACCTGCATTTCTGAGTTTTGGTGCATAAAACGCTGTAATACACCAAAATAACCCTTTTGACATATTTCAGTTCCTTAGACAAATAGTGTGTTTTGCCTGCTATTCTGAGTTTTGTTGCATAAAACGCTGAATATACCAAAATAACACATTTTTGACATATTTCAGTTCCTTAGACAAATAGTGTGTTTTGCCTGCATTTCAGAGTGTTGGTGCATAAAACGCTGGAATACACCAAAATAACCCATTTTTGACATATTTCAGTTCCTTAGACAAATAGTGTGTTTTGGTAGCATTTCTGTGTTTTGGTGGAAAAAGCTAAAACTACTAAAATACCACGTTTTTGTTAATTTTACTTTGGATTCTCTATAATAGCTTGTTTTCATCAATTTTAACGTTTTGTAGCAAAACAATGTAAAATGACGAATAAGCAAAATTTTCAATCGAGATAGTTTTTTTTTCTTAAAACACCTTAAAAACACATAAATAAGACGTTTTAACAAATATAGTGTTTTGCCTGCATTTCTGAGTTTGGTGCATAAAACGCTAGAATACACCAAAATAACCCATTTTGACATATTTCAGTTCCTTAAACAAATAGTGTGTTTTACCTGCATTTCTGAGTTTTGGTGCATAAAACGCTGAATACACCAAAATAACCCTTTTGACATATTTCAGTTCCTTAGACAAATAGTGTGTTTTGCCTGCTATTCTGAGTTTTGTTGCATAAAACGCTGAATATACCAAAATAACACATTTTTGACATATTTCAGTTCCTTAGACAAATAGTGTGTTTTGCCTGCATTTCAGAGTGTTGGTGCATAAAACGCTGAATACACCAAAATAACCCATTTTTGACATATTTCAGTTCCTTAGACAAATAGTGTGTTTTGGTAGCATTTCTGTGTTTTGGTGGAAAAAGCTAAAAACTACTAAAATACCACGTTTTTGTTAATTTTACTTTGGATTCTCTATAATAGCTTGTTTTCATCAATTTTAACGTTTTGTAGCAAAACAATGTAAAATGACGAATAAGCAAAATTTTCAATCGAGATAGTTTTTTTTTTTTCTTAAAACACAATGAAACTGACATACACATATAGATATAACATGAAACACATGAAACTGACATACACATATACATATAACACATAAATAAATACAACAATAAAGAACCCAACTTAATACCTAACAATAATACTAATCCTATATGGAGGCAATGTGGAAAAAACGGACGAGGGGAAGTGATACTTATGAGGTGTCGCAGTGGTGAAGTGCTGGATGAGGTGGATCCCACGGTAGACCAAGAGGCGTTGTATTCACTGGTTGAGGCCCTGGACCTCGACTGACTTCCAGAAAACCGAGAACTTGCTTAACACTTCCGCTTGAGTCGAATGGAGCTGCGTGAATCCAACTTCGGTACAGTAGTGGGTCTTCATGAGACGGTGACGTGGAGGGTTCATGAGACGGTGTCGTGGAAGGTTCATGAGACGGTAACGTGGAAGGGGAGGTGGAGAGGTGGCGAACGAGGTAGCAAGCGGAGGTGATGGTAGTTAAGTATGTTACGGGAGGGCCAGGCGCGGATACAGGGGGGGGGCCCAGGGGGCCCGGGCCCCCCAAAAAATCTCCGCTCCCCTTTAAAAATCTCGACTGTATGCCATATGCTGATAGTGGGTACAGAACAAAATCGCTTAAAATAATTATTGTAATCTGCTGCAACTATAATGCGGAAAGCAGCGGAATGTGTCGTCGGCCGTATAGGTATATATATGCATAATGCAGGCGCTGATGCAGGAGAAGGGGGGGGGGAGATGGCTCGGGCTCGGGCCGCTATGTGGAGGTGGACGGGATACTATTTTTTTTCTGTATCTGATGCAACTTTTCACTCTCCTTCAGGGCCAGGGCACAGCAGGCACGTGCCCAAAGGCCAGGTCCCCGCACTCATCTAAGAATCTACGCGTATATACTCATATGGGGCCGTTCCCAGCAACCCAGGGACGATGGAGAGGGGCCGAGGGTATCGGACGAAATGTCTGCTAAAATCTGCTAAAATGTCCACTTTCTGTGATAGTCAAAACAATAACTTGTACCTTTCGTTTGCATTTCTGGAGAACTTAGAATTTTCTTTATTTACTTTCAGTATTTAAGTTACGGAAGTCGAAAACGTATATTGTTTATTATAGAACTAAATTTAAAGGCCTAGGAAAATATGTGACCTCATTCCTCACATGCAAGCAATAAGTTAAATTTAGTGGATGGATGAATAAAAAATAGTTAACCCTAAAATAATAAATGCTCTTTTATTATAAATAATAGAAAATGACGTTGCACAGCTGATCGGGGGACAAGAAGACCGAGGAGGAATGTAGCACGCTGTATCCAGAGGTGAGCTTCCTCTCATGAATTTCCGCATTTTCTTGTATTTCTTCCTCTAACTGATAGTGTATTGTTGTTGAAGATGTCAGAAGCATGTAAATAGGTTATTGCATACAGATTGAAAGTTCAGCTTTGGTCAGATCTTCATGTGTTATACCACTCATAAATGGAATGTGTTTACTGGCATGGCGGCGTGAGACCGTGGATGAGGATGGCGATGATGCCAGGAATCGTCTCTCCACCGACACTTGTTTATAGTGACTACTAATTAGTTACAATCACTGCAACTACTGGCGGTCATGTCTCTATGTAACCACTACAATACGTGCTATTTGCACTAGCAGTAATTTGCAGCTAAAAGAAGGCGAGAGAGATGGGAGGAAGGAAGGAGTAATTTGTCACATACATACGTTGACTGTTCGAGAGCTCAGAGCTGAGAATTTTAAGCAAAAAACCGCCATCACTAATCACTATCCATTGGTCTTCACTATCTTGAGGGCGGCGGGCCCCCCCCAAATAGATATTCTGGATCCGCGCCTGAAAAGATGCGAAAGAGATGCAACTACAGGCAGAAAGAGAAGATAAAGAGAGAGAATTTCAGTCACAACTTAAAAGGCAGGAAAAAGAGTTAGAAATTCAGGAGATAACTCTACGATATGACGCTAAGTTTAGAGGGGAGGAAATAGATATAAAGAAAAAGTTAGCAAGCTTTAATCCCGCTATAGCTGCTCCTCTAGTTCCCCCTTTTGATGAATCTGATGTTGACGGGTCATTTCGCGCTTTTGAGAGCATTCCTAAAAGGAATAAATGGCCCAAGGATCAGTGGGTGTGTCTCTCTTTGTCCCTAAGCTAGTAGGAAATGCTTATAGGGTATACAACGGCATTAGTGATGAAGAAGAGTATGAAGAGATCAAAGGTAACATTCTAGACGCTTACTCTATCACTTCTGACGGATACAGACAACAGTTCCGAAAGTATGTGAAACCAGACTCACACCTATGTTGAATTTGCTTGTGAGAAACTAAGACAATTTAAGAAATGGTTAGCCGCCCTTAACATTGCCAACTTTTCGGAGTTGCTCAATCTAATGGTCCTGGAAGAATGAAAGAAGAAGTTACCTTTTAATATTCTGAAGCATGTGGAAGAACGGAGAGAGAGTGATCTTATGTCTGCCCCTAAAGTGGCTGATGCTTTTGCTTTCTTGATGGGATCCCTGAATAGTAGAAGTCGTGGTTCACCATCTAATGTTAGGTCCTCCTTTGGGGAAGGTTTTGGGGGCGCGAGTGGTAAGCCGACCAGATTCTCGCCAAATGCGTATAATTCCCACTGGTGTACATACTGTAAGAAACCAGGTAACATGATCCAGAAATGTAGACATCCAAAATGCAAGACATCTCAACGTCAACCTTCTTTTGTGGCCCCTAAACCTAACACCTTTGAGAACAAGAAACCAGTGGCTCTAGCTAACCCTGTCAACTCTCCTCTAGAAATGTATGACTCGTACACGTATCAAGGTAAAGTGTCCCTGACTGATGGTAAAGACAAGGCATTAAATGTCAAGGTTCTGCGTGATACAGGTGCTACCCAATCCATCTTAAGGGAAGATGTCATCCCTAATATCAAACAGGCTTTCACTGGGGAGAATGTGATCCTTACCGGTCTCGAGTCACAGCTCTTCTATCCCTTGGCTAAAATTAGCTTACAGTGCCCTTTCATTTCAGGAAAGGTTGAGGTAGCCATTAAACCTGGTGAACTACCAATACCGGGGGTACATCTTGTACTGGGTAATGATCTTGCTGGTAACTTGGTTGTTCCTAACTTAATTGTTCTTGATTCCTCCTTAACAGAAAGTCCCACTAAGACCCTGGACGAAACATCCCCTCACTACTTCCCAGTGTGTGCAGTCACCAGGTCTCAGTCCAAGTCCCCTGCCCTTTCACCACCTCCTCCACCAATGATTGCCTCTACTGACAACTTGTAAAATAACATCATTTCAAATGAGAATTTGATTAATGCTCAGGAACAGGATCTCACTTTGGCTAAGATCAGACATGTTGCCAGTGAGACAAAGGATATGTCTAAATTACCTTGTTTCTATTATCAGGAAGGAGTCTTGATGCGTGCCTACAGACCTCCTGAACTGAAACAACTAGACACCTGGTCAGAAATACATCAAGTTGTCATCTCCTTGTCTGTAAGACCAGCCATTATAGAACTAGCTCATGATGGATTGTCAGGTCATCTAGGCATCCAAAAAACCTACAAGAAGGCTCTTCAACATTTTTTTGGCCAGGAATGAAAAAGGATGTGTCACACTATGTAAAAACATGTCACATATGTCAAATTGTGGGTAAGCCTAACGAACGCCTTGTGCCAGCTCCTCTGACGCCTATTCCAGTTCAGACGGAGCCCTTCGAAAAGATCGTTCTGGACTGCGTAGGGCCCTTACCCAAAACCAAACGAGGGAATCAGTATTTGTTAACCCTCATGGATCCCACTACCAGGTACCCTGAAGCATTCCCTCTTAAGAACATCACATCAAAGACCATTGTAAAACATCTAATACATTTTTTCACCTCGGTAGGAATTCCAAAACAAATTCAGTCTGACAAGGGTAGCAATTTCACTAGCAATTTTTTCCAACAGATAGTGAATGAGCTAAACATCGACCATGTAACCTCCTCGGCTTACCACTCCCAATCCCAAGGCTGTCTGGAGCGGTTTCACCAAACATTAAAATCCATCATGAAGAAGTATTGCTTGGAGCATCAAGGAGGCTGGGATGAAAGTATCTCTTTCCTTATCTTCGCCTTAAGAAAATCTCTTCAAGATTCTTTAGGTTACTCCCCTTTTGAATTACTCTATGGTAGACAGATCAGGGGGCCTCTCAAAATATTAAAGGATCAATGGTTTACTCAAAAAACTCCTTCAAGCCCCAGTGTGTCTGACTACATCAGTAACCTTAAGAATAAAATCAGTGAAGTCAGATCTTTTGCTAAACCAACTTCCTCAAATCTCAAACTAAAATGCAACAAAATTCTCTTCCCAAATCTGTCATGAGAAGTTTCAAACCAGGAGACAAGGTTTTACTTTTTCTCCCCACTCCAGGCAATGCTCTTCACAGTAAGTTCATGGGACCTTATGTTGTGGCTCAAAAACTAAGTCCATTAAACTATGTGGTCTACATTCCTGACCGTCGTAAGGATTTCCAACTAGTTCATATCAACCTAATGAAACCTTACCACTCCAGAGAACCAGAGGACGACTTGTCTCGCACTGTACCTGTATGTCTGGTAGGGAAGGAGTCTGGTCCTGTGCCCCCCAAGGAAGAGTCCGACATCGAATTCCTCTTTTCGTCACCTAAAAGACGTCCCTCAAACAGCCAAATAATGTCCAACCTTGATGAGGTTTTTCTTTCCTTAACACCTTCACAACAGTCTGATCTTAAAAAGTTATTGCTAGACTTTTCAAAAATCACAGGTGACCTTCCAGGACTTTGTACTACTATCCAACATGATATAACATTAATATCTAATGACATAAAGCCTATAAGACAACCAGCCTATCGCATTTCGTCCATTAAAAGAGATTTGATGAAGAAAGAGGTAGACTATCTGCTCTGTCATCACCTTGCAGAACCTAGTATATCCCCTTTGGGCTTCTCCCTGCCTGTTAACATCTAAGCCAGATGGTAGTAGTTGATTTTGCACCGACTACAAGAAATTAAATAAAGTGACGGTGCCAGACTCCTACCCATTGCCCTTGATAGAGGACCTTATAGATAGCATAGGAGTAGCCAAATTTGTAACCACCATAGATTTACTTAAGGGTTACTACCAGATTCCCCTCTCGGACGAGGCCCGAATAATATCCGCCTTCATCATCCCTTTCGGGCTATACCAATACACAGTGATGCCCTTCGGCTTGTCTAATGCTCCCGCCACCTTCCAGAGGGCTATAAATTACATCACCCAGGACTTGGAGGGAACATCTGCCTATCTGGACGACCTGGTGGTGACTTCGGACGACTGGGTGATACATCTGATCTGTCTCCGGAGGCTGATGGGTCGGTTGCAGGAAGCCGGTCTTACAATCAACCTGGCCAAGTCCACCTTCGGGAAGTCTACAGTGGTCTACCTGGGACATGTGGTGCGGAACGGCAAGGTTTGCCCCAAGAGAGCCAACATAGAGGCCATCCTTGGCTTCCCTATCCCTACCACCAGGTAAGCTCTCATGAGGTTCTTGGGGATGGCTGGTTTCTACAGACGATTCTGTAGGAACTTCTCCACCCTGGCCGGCCCCCTGACGGACCTTATCAGCACTTCCGTCCCCTTCCGCTGGACCTTGCCCTGCGACCAAGCCTTCCAACATCTCAAGGCGTTCCTCTGCTCGGAGCCAGTTGTCTGGACGCCAGATCACTCCCGCCCCTTCCATCTACAAGTGGACGCGAGTGGAATTGGAATGGGTGCTGTCCTCCTACAAGCGGACCCCAAAAGCGGCATCCTCCATCCCATCACCTATCACTCCGCCACGCTGAAGAAACACCAACTCAACTACTCCACCATCGAGAAGGAGGCTCTGGCACTCGTCCAGGCGCTCCAACATTTTGAGTGCTACCTTCATCCTGGTCCTCAAACTACGAATGTCTTCACCGATCACAATCCTTTGGCCTTCCTTCACGCCATGAAGAACCGAAACCAACGCATACTTAGGTGAGCCTTGTTAACTACACCCTTCAACTTCGAAGTCCACCATATCAATGGGGTGGACAACATCATCGCCGACGCCTTATCAAGATCTCCCGTCTCACCTCCTTCATGAGCCCATTACGGAGGTGTTAGGGGGGAGGAAATGATACGGCCCGCCCGTAACATACTCCACTACCATCACCTCCTCCGCTTGCTACCTCGTTCGCCACCTCTTCACCTCCCCTTCCACGTCACCGTCTCATGAACCTTCCACGTCACCGTCTCATGAAGCCCCGCTACTGTCCCGAAGTTGGATTCACGTTGACCATTCGACTCAAGCGGAAGTGTTAAGCAAGCTACCTGATTTCTGGAAGTCAGTCAAGGTCAAGGCCTTAACCAGTGAACACACCGCCTCTTGGACTACCGTGGAATCCACCTCACTCAGCACTTCACCACTGTGACACCTCATAAGTATCACTTCCCCTCGTCCCGTTTTTTTCCACATTGCCTCCAAATAGGATTAGTATTATTGTTAGGTATTAAGTTGGGTTTTTTATTGTTGTATTTATTTATATGTTATATGTATATGTGTATGTCATTTTCATGTGTTTCATGTTATATCTCTATGTTAATGTCAGTTTCATTGTTATTGGGTTATTAAATAGCATCTTAAGTGGCCCCCTTTGCATTTCCTCACCAGTTGAACCTGTATTTTTTTTTTTTTTTATTGTTATTATTCACCGTCTCTCTGGTGCCAATCTTACCCATTTAACCGGTGAAAGTAACAGGTACAAAAAAAGCTGAAAACTACTAAAATAACACGTTTTTGTTACTTTTACTTATATTTTTCTATATTGGCTTGTTTTTATCAATTATATAGTTTTGAAGCAAAACAACGTAAATGATTTTAATAAACAAAATTCTAAATCGATTTTTTTTCATAAAACACCTTAAAAACACATAAATAAGACCTTTTTTTCCAAATATAGTGTTTTGCCTGCATTACTAAGTTTTGGTGCATAAAACGCTTGAATACACCAAAATAACCCATTTTTTACATATTTTCAGTTCCTTAGACAAATAGTGTGTTTTGGTAGCATTTCTGTGTTTTGCTGCAAAAAAGCTGAAAACTACTTAATTAACACGTTTTTGTTAATTTCACTTTCTTTCTCTATATTAGCTTGTTTCCATCAATTTTATCTTTTTGAATGTAAAATGACGAGTAAGCAAAATTTTCAATCGAGATAGTTTTTCTTTCATAAAACACCTTAAAAACACATAAATAAGACGTTTTAACAAATATAGTGTTTTGGCTGCATTTCTTAGTTTTGGTGCATAAAACGCTGGAATACTCTAAAATAACCCATTTTTGACATATATCAGTTCCTTAGACAAATAGTGTGTTTTGCCTGCATTTCAGAGTTTTAGTGCAAAAAACACTGAAAACTATTTAAATAACACGTTTTTGTTACTTTTACTTTTTTTTTATACATTATGGGCTTTTCACGGGAATTTCTGGGCTAAAGGGGATACTTTTTAAGGTACCTCCTATCTTAAAGCCCACTGCTAAAACCGTTGCCCAGTGAGGAAGCCCAACCTAACTCAGACCGTGGACAGGATTCAAACCCGTGCGCTTGGAGACCTCTAGGATCCCAAAGCACGCATGGTTCCACTGTACCACGGCTTTCTTTATATTGGATTGTTTTTATCATTTGTATCGTTTTGAAGCAAAACAATGTAAAGTGACTTGAATTTACAATATTTTCCATCGAGATAGTTTTTTTCATACATCTTCTTAAAACACATAAACATGACAATTTTACAAATATATTGTTTCGCATGCATTTCGGAGTTTTGGTACATAAATAAATAACTCATTTTTACATATTTCAGTTCCTTAGACAAATTGTGTGTTTTGGTAGTATTTTTGTGTTTTGGTACAAAAAAGCTGAAAACTACTAAAATAACACTTTTTACTTTGGTTTTCTATATTAGCTTGTTTCCATCAAAACAATGTAAAGTGACGAATGAGCAAAATTTTTTAATCGAGATAGTTTTTTTTTTTATTTTAGATACCTTAAAAACACACAAATAAGACGTTTTAACAAATACAGTGTTTTCCCTTCATTTCTGAGTTTTGGTGCATAAAACGGTGGAATACTAAAAAATAACCCATTTTAGACATATTTTTGTTACTTACACAAATAGCGTTTTTTGCCTGCATTTCAGAGTTTTGGTGCATAAAACGCTGGAATACACCAAAATAACCCATTTTTGACACATTTTATTTCCATACACAAATAATGTGTTTTGCTTGCAATTCTGAGTTTTGTTGCATAAAACGCTGGAATACACTAAAATAACCCATTATTTACATATTTCAGTTCCTTAGACAAATAGTGTGTCTTGACTGCATTTCTTTGTTTAGGTGTATAAAATGCTAAAAACCACTAAAGAATCTTTTACTTTAGTTTCTCTATATTGGCTTTTTTTTTTCAATTATATCGTTTTATAGCAAAACAATGTAAATGACTTGAATAAACAATATTTTCAATCGAGATATTTTTTTTCATAACACCTTAAAAAAACATAAATAAGACGTTTTCCAAATATAGTGTTTTGCCTGCATTTGTAAGTTTTAGCGCATAAAACGTTTCAATAAACCAAAATAACACATTTTTTACATATTTCAGTTCCTTACACAAATATTGTGTTTTTGGTAGCACTTCTGTGTTTTGGTGGAAAAAAGCTGAACACTAATTAATTAACACGTTTTTTTTATTTTACTTTGCTTTCTCTATATTAGCTTGTTTCCATCAATTTTATCTCTTTGAAGCAAAACAATGTAAAATGACGAGTAAGCAAGTTTTTCAATCGAGATAGTTTTTTTCAAAAAACACCTTAAAAACATATAAATAAGACGTTTTAACATATATAGTGTTTTGCCTGCATTTTTTAGTTTTGTTACATAAAACGCTTGAATACACCAAAATAACACATTTTTGACATATTTCAGTTCCTTAGACAAATAGTGTGTTTTGGTGTAGCATTTCTGTGTTATGGTGCAAAAAAGCTGAAAACTAATTAATTAACACTTTGTTTTTAATTTTAATTTGCTTTCTCTATATTAACTCTTTTCCAAAAATGTTATTGTTTTGAAGCAAAACAATGTAAAATGACGATTACGGAAAATTTTCAATCAAGATAGTTTTTTTCATAAAACACCTTAAAAACACATAAATAAGACGTTTTTACAAATATAGTGTTTTGCCTGCATTTTGAGTTTTGGTACATAAAACGCTGGAATACTCCAAAATAACCCATTTTTGCAATATTTCATTTCCTTAGACAAATAGTGACTTTGGCCTGCAAATATGAGTTTTGTTGCATAAAACTCAAGAATACACTAAAATAACCATTTTTTTATATATATTTCAGTTCCTTAGACAAATAGTGTGTTTTGCCTGCATTTTTGTGTTTTGGTGCAAAAAAAGCTGAAAACTACTAAAATAACACGTTTTGCTACTTTTACTTTCGTTTCTCTCTATTGGCTTGTTTTTATCAATTATATCGTTTTGAAGCAAAACAACGTAAATGACTTGAATAAAAAAAAATTTAAATCATGATAGTTTTTTATCATAAAACATCTTAAAACACATAAATAAGACGTTTTTCCATATTTCGTTTTGCCTACATTTCTGAGTTTTGGTGCATAAAACGCTTGAATATGCCAAAATAACCCATTTTGACATATTTCAGACCTTTAGACAATAAATGTGTTTTCTGTAGCATTTTGTGTTTTGGTGCAAAAAGATGAAAACTAATAACTAACACGTTTTGTTAGTTTTACTTTGCTTTTCTATATTAGCTTGTTCCCATCAATTTTATCGTTTTGAAGAAAACAATATAAAATGACAAGTAAGCAAAATTTTATATCGTGATAGTTTTTTTTTCATAAAACACCTTAAAAACACATAAATAAGACGTTTTAACAAATATAGTGTTTTGTCTGCATTTCTGAGTTTTGCTGCATAAAACGCTGGAATACTCCAAAATAACCCATTTTTGACATATTTCAGTTTCTTAGACAAATAGTGTGTTTTGCCTGCATTTCAGAATTTTTGTGCAATAAAAGCTGAAATCATAAATAACACGTTTTTGTTACTTTTACTTTGCTTTCTCTATATTGGCTTTTTTTTATCAATTATATAGTTTTGAAGCACAACAATGTAAAAGACTTCAATAAATAAAATTTTCTTCGAAATAGATTTTCCATTAAACACATTAAAAACACATAAATAAGACGTTTTGCAAATATACCATTTGTAAGTTTTGGTACATAAAACGTCTGAATACAACAAAATAACCCATTTTTGACATATTTCAGTTTCTTAGACAAATATTGTGTTTTGGTAGCTTTTTTGTGTTTTGATTCAAAAAAGCTGAAAACTACTGCAATAACACATTTTTGTTAATTTTACTTTGGTTTCTCTATTTTAGCTTGTTTCCATCAATTTTATCATTTTGAAGCAAAACAAAGTAAAATGAATAAGCAAAATCTTAAATCGAGATCGTTTTTTTCAAAAAACACTTTATTAACAAACAAATAAGACGTTTTAACAAATATAGTGTTTTGCCTACATTTCTGAGTTTTGTGCATAAAACGCTAAAATATTTCAAAACAACTTTTTGACATATTTCTGTTACTTACACAAATAGTGTGTTTGGCATTTCAGAGTTTGGTGCATTAAACGCTGGACTACACCAAAATAACCCATTTTTGACACATACTATTTTCAAAGACAAATACTGTGTTTTGACTGGAATTTTTAGTTTTGTTACAGAAAACGCTGGAATACACCAAAAAAAAAAGGACTTCTGACTTATATCAGTTCCTTAGACAAAAGTGTGTTTTCCTGCATTTCTGAGTTTTGTAGATAAAACGCTGCATAACACGAAAATAACCCATATCTAACACCTTTTAGTCCCTTAGACAAATAGTGTGTTTTGCATGCAATTCTGGGTTTTGTTGCAAAAAAAGGTGGAATACACTAAAATAACTAATTTCTGGCATATTTCAGTTACTTAAACAAATTGTGTGTTTTGCCTGCAATTCTGTGTTTTGTTGCATAAAACGCTGGAATACACTACACTAAAATAAACAAGTTTTTGTTAATTTTACTTTGATTTGTCTATATTAGCTTGTTTCCATCAATTTTATCGTTTTGAAGCAAAAGAATGCAAGGTGACTAATAAGCAAAATTTTCAGTTGAGATAGTTTTTTTTTTTTTTTTAACTTAAAAACAAACAAATAAGACGCTTTAACATATATAATGTTTTGCCTGCATTTCTGAGTTTTGGTGCATAAAACGCTGAAATACTCCAAAATAACCATTTTTAGACATATTTCTGTTACTAACACAAACACAGTGTTTTTCCTGCATATCAGAGTTTTGGTGAATAA
The DNA here is from genome assembly GCF_017591435.1 of Portunus trituberculatus. Classification (NCBI taxonomy): domain Eukaryota; kingdom Metazoa; phylum Arthropoda; class Malacostraca; order Decapoda; family Portunidae; genus Portunus; species Portunus trituberculatus. The sequence goes on from NW_025541691.1 coordinate 568,962, forward strand.
AACGCTGGAATACACGAAAATAACACACGTGTTATTTTCAGAGACAAAGACTGTGTTTTGACTTTTGTTGCAGAAAACGATGGAATGCACCAAAATAACCGTTTTTTGACATATTTCAGTTCCTTAGACAAATAGTGTGTTTTTTTTGCATTTCTGAGTTTTGGTGAATAAAACGCTGGTAATACACCAAAATAACCCATATTTGACACATTTTAGTTCCTTAGACAAATAGTGTGTTTTCCGTGCAATTCTGAGTTTTCATGCACAAAACGCTGGAATACACTAAAATAACCAATTTTTTAAATATATCAGTTCCTTGGACAAATAGTGTGTTTAGCCTGCAATTCTGAGTTTTGTTGCATAAAACGCTGGAATACACTAAAATAACCCATTTTTTACATATTTCAGTTCCTTAGACAAATAGTGTGTCTTGCCTGCATTTCTGTGTTTTGGTCTAAAAAGCTAAAATCACTAGAATAACACTTTAAAGTTACTTTTACTTTGGTTTCTCTATATTGGCTTATTTTTATCAATTATATCGTTTTGTAGCAAAACAATGTAGATGACTTGAATAAACAATATTTTCAATCAAAATAGTTTTTTTCATAAACACATTAAAACACATAAATAAGACGTTTTTCCAAATATAGTGTTTTGCCTGCATTTCTAAGTTTTCATGCATAAAAGCTTGAATACATATAAATAATCCATTTTGACATATTTCAGTTCCTTAGACATATATTGAGTTTTGGTAGCATTTCTGTGTTTTGGTGCAAAAGCTGAAAACTACTTAATTAACACGTTATTGTTAATTTTACTTTGCTTTCTCTGTATTAGCTTGTTTCCATTAATTTTATCATTTTGAAGCAAAACAATGTAAAATGACGATTAAGCAAAATTTTCATTCTAGATAGTTTATTTCATAAAACACCTTAAAAACACATAAATAAGACGTTTTAACAAATTTAGTGTTTTGCCTGCAATTCTGAGTTTTCGTGCATAAAACGCTGGAATACACCAAAATGACCCATTTTTGACACATTTTATTTCCATACACAAATAATGTGTTTTGCTTGCAATTCTGAGTTTTGTTGCATAAAACGCTGGAATACACTAAAATAATCCATTATTTACATATTTCAGTTCCTTAGACAAATAGTGTGTCTTGACTGCATTTCTTTGTTTAGGTGTATAAAATGCTAAAACCACTAAAGAATCTTTTACTTTAGTTTCTCTATATTATTGTTTTTTTTCAATTATATCGTTTTATAGCAAAACAATGTAAATGACTTGAATAAACAATATTTTCAATCGAGATATTTTTTTCATAACACCTTAAAAACATAAATAAGACGTTTTCCAAATATAGTGTTTTGTCTGCATTTGAGTTTTGCGCATAAAACGTTTCAATAAACCAAAATAACACATTTTTACATATTTCAGTTCCTTAGACAAATATTGTGTTTTTGCCTGCATTTCTGTGTTTTGGTGGAAAAAGCTGAACACTAAAATTAACACATATTTTTTTATTTTACTTTGCTTTCTCTATATTAGCTTGTTTCATCAATTTTATCTCTTTGAAGCAAAACAATGTAAAATGACGATAAGCAATTTTCAATCGAGATAGTTTTTTCAAAAACACCTTAAAACATATAAATAAGACGTTTTAACATATATAGTGTTTTGCCTGCATTTTTGAGTTTTGTTACATAAAACGTTTGAATACACCAAAATAACACATTTTTGACATATTTCAGTTCCTTAGACAAATAGTGTGTTTTGTGTGCATTTCTGTGTTTTGGTGCAAAAAGCTGAAAACTAATTAATTAACACTTTTTTTTAATTTTAATTTGCTTTCTCTATATTAACTCTTTTCAAAATTTATTGTTTTGAAGCAAAACAATGTAAAATGACGATTACGGAAAATTTTCAATCAAGATAGTTTTTTCATAAAACACCTTAAAAACACATAAATAAGACGTTTTAACAAATATAATGTTTTCCTACATTTTTGAGTTTTGGTGCATAAAACGCCGGAATACTCCAAAATAACCCATTTTTGCAATATTTCATTTCCTTAGACAAATAGTGTGTTTTGGCCTGCAAATATGAGTTTTGTTGCATAAAACTGAATACACTAAAATAACCATTTTTATATATATTTCAGTTCCTTAGACAAATAGTGTGTTTTGCCTGCATTTTTGTGTTTTGGTGCAAAAAGCTGAAAACTACTAAAATAACACGTTTTGCTACTTTTACTTTCGTTTTCTCTATTGGCTTGTTTTTATCAATTATATCGTTTTGAAGCAAAACAACGTAAATGACTTGAATAAAAAAATTTAAATCATGATAGTTTTTATCATAAAACATCTTAAAACACATAAATAAGACGTTTTTCCATATTTCGTTTTGCCTACATTTCTGAGTTTTGGTGCATAAAACGCTTGAATATGCCAAAATAACCCATTTTGACATATTTCAGACCTTTAGACAATAAATGTGTTTTCTGTAGCAGTGTATTTTTGTGTTTTGGTGCAAAAAGATGAAAACTAATAATAACACGTTTTTGTTAGTTTTACTTTGTTTTTCTATATTAGCTTGTTTCTCATCAATTTTATCGTTTTGAAGAAAACAATATAAAATGACAAGTAAGCAAAATTTTATATCGTGATAGTTTTTTTCATAAAACACCTTAAAACACATAAATAAGACGTTTTAACAAATATAGTGTTTTGTCTGCATTTCTGAGTTTTGCTGCATAAAACGCTGGAATACTCCAAAATAACCCATTTTGACATATTTCAGTTTCTTAGACAAATAGTGTGTTTTGCCTGCATTTCAGAATTTTTGTGCAATAAAAGCTGAAATCATAAATAACACGTTTTTGTTACTTTTACTTTGCTTTCTCTATATTGGCTTTTTTTTATCAATTATATAGTTTTGAAGCACAACAATGTAAAAAGACTTCAATAAATAAAATTTTCCTTCGAAATAGATTTTTCCATTAAACACATTAAAAACACATAAATAAGACGTTTTTGCAAATATACCATTTGTAAGTTTTGGTACATAAAACGTCTGAATACAACAAAATAACCCATTTTTGACATATTTCAGTTTCTTAGACAAATATTGTGTTTTGGTAGCTTTTTTGTGTTTTGATTCAAAAAAGCTGAAAACTACTGCAATAACACACGTTTTGTTAATTTTACTTTGGTTTCTCTATTTTAGCTTGTTTCCATCAATTTTATCATTTTGAAGCAAAACAAAGTAAAATGAATAAGCAAAATCTTAAATCGAGATATTTTTTTTTCAAAAACACTTTATTAACAAACAAATAAGACGTTTTAACAAATATAGTGTTTTGCCTACATTTCTGAGTTTTTGTGCATAAAACGCTAAAATATTTCAAAACAACTTTTTTTGACATATTTCTGTTACTTACACAAATAGTGTGTTTGGCATTTCAGAGTTTGGTGCATTAAACGCTGGACTACACCAAAATAACCCATTTTTGACACATACTATTTTCAAAGACAAATACTGTGTTTTGACTGGAATTTTTAGTTTTGTTACAGAAAACGCTGGAATACAAAAAAAAGGACTTCTGACTTATATCAGTTCCTTAGACAAAAGTGTGTTTTCCTGCATTTCTGAGTTTTGTAGATAAAACGCTGCATAACACGAAAATAACCCATAACTAACACCTTTTAGTCCCTTAGACAAATAGTGTGTTTTGCATGCAATTCTGGGTTTTGTTGCAAAAAAAGGTGGAATACACTAAAATAACTCATTTTGACATATTTCAGTTACTTAAACAAATTGTGTGTTTTGCCTGCAATTCTGTGTTTTGTTGCATAAAACGCTGGAATACACTACACTAAAATAAACAAGTTTTTGTTAATTTTACTTTGATTTGTCTATATTAGCTTGTTTCCATCAATTTTATCGTTTTGAAGCAAAAGAATGCAAAATGACTAATAAGCAAAATTTTCAGTTGAGATAGTTTTTTTTTTTTTTAACTTAAAAACAAACAAATAAGACGCTTTAACATATATAATGTTTTGCCTGCATTTCTGAGTTTTGGTGCATAAAACGCTGAAATACTCCAAAATAACCATTTTGACATATTTCTGTTCTTTAACACAAACACAGTGTTTTTCCTGCATATCAGAGTTTTGGTGAATAAAACGCTGGAATACACGAAAATAACACACGTGTTATTTTCAGAGACAAAGACTGTGTTTTGACTTTTGTTGCAGAAAACGATGGAATGCACCAAAATAACCGTTTTTTGACATATTTCAGTTCCTTAGACAAATAGTGTGTTTTTTCTGCATTTCTGAGTTTTGGTGAATAAAACGCTGGTAATACACCAAAATAACCCATATTTGACACATTTTAGTTCCTTAGACAAATAGTGTGTTTTCCGAGCAATTCTGAGTTTTCATGCACAAAACGCTGGAATACACTAAAATAACCAATTTTTTAAATATATCAGTTCCTTGGACAAATAATGTGTTTTGCTTGCAATTCTGAGTTTTGTTGCATAAAACGCTGGAATACACTAAAATATCCCATTTTTACATATTTCAGTTCCTTAGACAAATAGTGTGTCTTGCCTGCATTTCTTTGTTTTGGTGTATAAAATGCTAAATAACACTAAAGTTACTTTTACTTTAGTTTCTCTATATTGGCTTTTTTTTCAATTATATCGTTTTATAGCAAAACAATGTAAATGACTTGAATAAACAATATTTTCAATCGAGATAGTTTTTTTCATAACACCTTAAAAAACATAAATAAGACATTTTTCCAAATATAGTGTTTTGCCTGCATTTGTAAGTTTTAGTGCATAAAACGTTTCAATACACCAAAATAACACATTTTTACATATTTCAGTTCCTTAGACAAATATTGTGTTTTGGTAGCATTTCTGTGTTTTGGTGGAAAAAGCTGAAAACTAATTAATTAACACGTTTTTTTTATTTTACTTTGCTTTCTCTATATTAGCTTGTTTCCATCAATTTTATCTCTTTGAAGCAAAACAATGTAAAATGACGAGTAAGCAAGTTTTTCAATCGAGATAGTTTTTTTCAAAAAACACCTTAAAAAACATATAAATAAGACGTTTTAACATATATAGTGTTTTGCCTGCATTTTTTAGTTTTGTTACATAAAACGTTTGAATACACCAAAATAACACATTTTTGACATATTTCAGTTCCTTAGACAAATAGTGTGTTTTGGTGTAGCATTTCTGTGTTATGGTGCAAAAAAGCTGAAAACTAATTAATTAACACTTTGTTTTTAATTTTAATTTGCTTTCTCTATATTAACTCTTTTCCAAAAATGTTATTGTTTTGAAGCAAAACAATGTAAAATGACGATTACGGAAAATTTTCAATCAAGATAGTTTTTTTTCATAAAACACCTTAAAAACACATAAATAAGACGTTTTTACAAATATAGTGTTTTGCCTGCATTTTTGAGTTTTGGTACATAAAACGCTGGAATACTCCAAAATAACCCATTTTTGCATATTTCATTTCCTTAGACAAATAGTGACTTTGGCCTGCAAATATGAGTTTTGTTGCATAAAACTCAAGAATACACTAAAATAACCATTTTTTTATATATTTCAGTTACTTAGACAAATAGTGTGTTTTGCCTGCATTTTTGTGTTTTGGTGCAAAAAAAGCTGAAAACTACTAAAATAACACGTTTTTGCTACTTTTACTTTCGTTTCTCTCTATTGGCTTGTTTTTATCAATTATATCGTTTTGAAGCAAAACAACGTAAATGACTTGAATAAAAAAAAATTTAAATCATGATAGTTTTTTATCATAAAACATCTTAAAACACATAAATAAGACGTTTTTCCATATTTCGTTTTGCCTACATTTCTGAGTTTTGGTGCATAAAACGCTTGAATATGCCAAAATAACCCATTTTTGACATATTTCAGACCTTTAGACAATAAATGTGTTTTCTGTAGCATTTTTGTGTTTTGGTGCAAAAAAGATGAAAACTAATAACTAACACGTTTTTGTTAGTTTTACTTTGCTTTCTCTATATTAGCTTGTTCCCATCAATTTTATCGTTTTGAAGAAAACAATATAAAATGACAAGTAAGCAAAATTTTATATCGTGATAGTTTTTTTTTCATAAAACACCTTAAAAACACATAAATAAGACGTTTTAACAAATATAGTGTTTTGTCTGCATTTCTGAGTTTTGCTGCATAAAACGCTGGAATACTCCAAAATAACCCATTTTTGACATATTTCAGTTTCTTAGACAAATAGTGTGTTTTGCCTGCATTTCAGAATTTTTGTGCAATAAAAGCTGAAATCATAAATAACACGTTTTTGTTACTTTTACTTTGCTTTCTCTATATTGGCTTTTTTTTTATCAATTATATAGTTTTGAAGCACAACAATGTAAAAAGACTTCAATAAATAAAATTTTTCTTCGAAATAGATTTTTCCATTAAACACATTAAAAACACATAAATAAGACGTTTTTGCAAATATACCATTTGTAAGTTTTGGTACATAAAACGTCTGAATACAACAAAATAACCCATTTTTGACATATTTCAGTTTCTTAGACAAATATTGTGTTTTGGTAGCTTTTTTGTGTTTTGGTTCAAAAAAGCTGAAAACTACTGCAATAACACATTTTTGTTAATTTTACTTTGGTTTCTCTATTTTAGCTTGTTTCCATCAATTTTATCATTTTGAAGCAAAACAAAGTAAAATGAATAAGCAAAATCTTAAATCGAGATCGTTTTTTTCAAAAAACACTTTATTAACAAACAAATAAGACGTTTTAACAAATATAGTGTTTTGCCTACATTTCTGAGTTTTTGTGCATAAAACGCTAAAATATTTCAAAACAACTTTTTTTGACATATTTCTGTTACTTACACAAATAGTGTGTTTGGCATTTCAGAGTTTGGTGCATTAAACGCTGGACTACACCAAAATAACCCATTTTTAACACATACTATTTTCAAAGACAAATACTGTGTTTTGACTGGAATTTTTAGTTTTGTTACAGAAAACGCTGGAATACACCAAAAAAAAAAGGACTTCTGACTTATATCAGTTCCTTAGACAAAAAGTGTGTTTTCCCTGCATTTCTGAGTTTTTGTAGATAAAACGCTGCATAACACGAAAATAACCCATATCTAACACCTTTTAGTCCCTTAGACAAATAGTGTGTTTTGCATGCAATTCTGGGTTTTGTTGCAAAAAAAGGTGGAATACACTAAAATAACTCATTTCTGGCATATTTCAGTTACTTAAACAAATTGTGTGTTTTGCCTGCAATTCTGTGTTTTGTTGCATAAAACGCTGGAATACACTACACTAAAATAAACAAGTTTTTGTTAATTTTACTTTGATTTGTCTATATTAGCTTGTTTCCATCAATTTTATCGTTTTGAAGCAAAAGAATGCAAGGTGACTAATAAGCAAAATTTTCAGTTGAGATAGTTTTTTTTTTTTTTTTAACTTAAAAACAAACAAATAAGACGCTTTAACATATATAATGTTTTGCCTGCATTTCTGAGTTTTGGTGCATAAAACGCTGAAATACTCCAAAATAACCATTTTTAGACATATTTCTGTTACTAACACAAACACAGTGTTTTTCCTGCATATCAGAGTTTTGGTGAATAAAACGCTGGAATACACGAAAATAACACGTGTTATTTTCAGAGACAAAGACTGTGTTTTGACTTTTGTTGCAGAAAACGATGGAATGCACCAAAATAACCGTTTTTTGACATATTTCAGTTCCTTAGACAAATAGTGTGTTTTTTCTGCATTTCTGAGTTTTGGTGAATAAAACGCTGGTAATACACCAAAATAACCCATATTTGACACATTTTAGTTCCTTAGACAAATAGTGTGTTTTCCGAGCAATTCTGAGTTTTCATGCACAAAACGCTGGAATACACTAAAATAACCAATTTTTTAAATATATCAGTTCCTTGGACAAATAATGTGTTTTGCTTGCAATTCTGAGTTTTGTTGCATAAAACGCTGGAATACACTAAAATAATCCATTATTTACATATTTCAGTTCCTTAGACAAATAGTGTGTCTTGACTGCATTTCTTTGTTTAGGTGTATAAAATGCTAAAAACCACTAAAGAATCTTTTACTTTAGTTTCTCTATATTGGCTTTTTTTTTCAATTATATCGTTTTATAGCAAAACAATGTAAATGACTTGAATAAACAATATTTTCAATCGAGATATTTTTTTTCATAACACCTTAAAAAAACATAAATAAGACGTTTTCCAAATATAGTGTTTTGCCTGCATTTGTAAGTTTTAGCGCATAAAACGTTTCAATAAACCAAAATAACACATTTTTTACATATTTCAGTTCCTTACACAAATATTGTGTTTTTGGTAGCACTTCTGTGTTTTGGTGGAAAAAAGCTGAACACTAATTAATTAACACGTTTTTTTTATTTTACTTTGCTTTCTCTATATTAGCTTGTTTCCATCAATTTTATCTCTTTGAAGCAAAACAATGTAAAATGACGAGTAAGCAAGTTTTTCAATCGAGATAGTTTTTTTCAAAAAACACCTTAAAAACATATAAATAAGACGTTTTAACATATATAGTGTTTTGCCTGCATTTTTTAGTTTTGTTACATAAAACGCTTGAATACACCAAAATAACACATTTTTGACATATTTCAGTTCCTTAGACAAATAGTGTGTTTTGGTGTAGCATTTCTGTGTTATGGTGCAAAAAAGCTGAAAACTAATTAATTAACACTTTGTTTTTAATTTTAATTTGCTTTCTCTATATTAACTCTTTTCCAAAAATGTTATTGTTTTGAAGCAAAACAATGTAAAATGACGATTACGGAAAATTTTCAATCAAGATAGTTTTTTTTCATAAAACACCTTAAAAACACATAAATAAGACGTTTTTACAAATATAGTGTTTTGCCTGCATTTTTGAGTTTTGGTACATAAAACGCTGGAATACTCCAAAATAACCCATTTTTGCAATATTTCATTTCCTTAGACAAATAGTGACTTTGGCCTGCAAATATGAGTTTTGTTGCATAAAACTCAAGAATACACTAAAATAACCATTTTTTTATATATATTTCAGTTCCTTAGACAAATAGTGTGTTTTGCCTGCATTTTTGTGTTTTGGTGCAAAAAAAGCTGAAAACTACTAAAATAACACGTTTTTGCTACTTTTACTTTCGTTTCTCTCTATTGGCTTGTTTTTATCAATTATATCGTTTTGAAGCAAAACAACGTAAATGACTTGAATAAAAAAAAATTTAAATCATGATAGTTTTTTATCATAAAACATCTTAAAACACATAAATAAGACGTTTTTCCATATTTCGTTTTGCCTACATTTCTGAGTTTTGGTGCATAAAACGCTTGAATATGCCAAAATAACCCATTTTTGACATATTTCAGACCTTTAGACAATAAATGTGTTTTCTGTAGCATTTTGTGTTTTGGTGCAAAAAAGATGAAAACTAATAACTAACACGTTTTTGTTAGTTTTACTTTGCTTTCTCTATATTAGCTTGTTCCCATCAATTTTATCGTTTTGAAGAAAACAATATAAAATGACAAGTAAGCAAAATTTTATATCGTGATAGTTTTTTTTTCATAAAACACCTTAAAACACATAAATAAGACGTTTTAACAAATATAGTGTTTTGTCTGCATTTCTGAGTTTTGCTGCATAAAACGCTGGAATACTCCAAAATAACCCATTTTTGACATATTTCAGTTTCTTAGACAAATAGTGTGTTTTGCCTGCATTTCAGAATTTTTGTGCAATAAAAGCTGAAATCATAAATAACACGTTTTTGTTACTTTTACTTTGCTTTCTCTATATTGGCTTTTTTTTATCAATTATATAGTTTTGAAGCACAACAATGTAAAAAGACTTCAATAAATAAAATTTTCTTCGAAATAGATTTTTCCATTAAACACATTAAAAACACATAAATAAGACGTTTTTGCAAATATACCATTTGTAAGTTTTGGTACATAAAACGTCTGAATACAACAAAATAACCCATTTTTGACATATTTCAGTTTCTTAGACAAATATTGTGTTTTGGTAGCTTTTTTGTGTTTTGGTTCAAAAAAGCTGAAAACTACTGCAATAACACATTTTGTTAATTTTACTTTGGTTTCTCTATTTTAGCTTGTTTCCATCAATTTTATCATTTTGAAGCAAAACAAAGTAAAATGAATAAGCAAAATCTTAAATCGAGATCGTTTTTTTCAAAAAACACTTTATTAACAAACAAATAAGACGTTTTAACAAATATAGTGTTTTGCCTACATTTCTGAGTTTTTGTGCATAAAACGCTAAAATATTTCAAAACAACTTTTTTTGACATATTTCTGTTACTTACACAAATAGTGTGTTTGGCATTTCAGAGTTTGGTGCATTAAACGCTGGACTACACCAAAATAACCCATTTTTGACACATACTATTTTCAAAGACAAATACTGTGTTTTGACTGGAATTTTTAGTTTTGTTACAGAAAACGCTGGAATACACCAAAAAAAAAAGGACTTCTGACTTATATCAGTTCCTTAGACAAAAAGTGTGTTTTCCCTGCATTTCTGAGTTTTTGTAGATAAAACGCTGCATAACACGAAAATAACCCATATCTAACACCTTTTAGTCCCTTAGACAAATAGTGTGTTTTGCATGCAATTCTGGGTTTTGTTGCAAAAAAAGGTGGAATACACTAAAATAACTAATTTCTGGCATATTTCAGTTACTTAAACAAATTGTGTGTTTTGCCTGCAATTCTGTGTTTTGTTGCATAAAACGCTGGAATACACTACACTAAAATAAACAAGTTTTTGTTAATTTTACTTTGATTTGTCTATATTAGCTTGTTTCCATCAATTTTATCGTTTTGAAGCAAAAGAATGCAAGGTGACTAATAAGCAAAATTTTCAGTTGAGATAGTTTTTTTTTTTTTTTTAACTTAAAAACAAACAAATAAGACGCTTTAACATATATAATGTTTTGCCTGCATTTCTGAGTTTTGGTGCATAAAACGCTGAAATACTCCAAAATAACCATTTTTAGACATATTTCTGTTACTAACACAAACACAGTGTTTTTCCTGCATATCAGAGTTTTGGTGAATAAAACGCTGGAATACACGAAAATAACACACGTGTTATTTTCAGAGACAAAGACTGTGTTTTGACTTTTGTTGCAGAAAACGATGGAATGCACCAAAATAACCGTTTTTTGACATATTTCAGTTCCTTAGACAAATAGTGTGTTTTTTTGCATTTCTGAGTTTTGGTGAATAAAACGCTGGTAATACACCAAAATAACCCATATTTGACACATTTTAGTTCCTTAGACAAATAGTGTGTTTTCCGTGCAATTCTGAGTTTTCATGCACAAAACGCTGGAATACACTAAAATAACCAATTTTTTAAATATATCAGTTCCTTGGACAAATAGTGTGTTTAGCCTGCAATTCTGAGTTTTGTTGCATAAAACGCTGGAATACACTAAAATAACCCATTTTTTACATATTTCAGTTCCTTAGACAAATAGTGTGTCTTGCCTGCATTTCTGTGTTTTGGTCTAAAAAAAAGCTAAAAATCACTAGAATAACACTTTAAAGTTACTTTTACTTTGGTTTCTCTATATTGGCTTATTTTTATCAATTATATCGTTTTGTAGCAAAACAATGTAGATGACTTGAATAAACAATATTTTCAATCAAAATAGTTTTTTTTCATAAACACATTAAAAACACATAAATAAGACGTTTTTCCAAATATAGTGTTTTGCCTGCATTTCTAAGTTTTCGTGCATAAAAAGCTTGAATACATATAAATAATCCATTTTTGACATATTTCAGTTCCTTAGACATATATTGAGTTTTTGGTAGCATTTCTGTGTTTTGGTGCAAAAAAGCTGAAAACTACTTAATTAACACGTTATTGTTAATTTTACTTTGCTTTCTCTGTATTAGCTTGTTTCCATTAATTTTATCATTTTGAAGCAAAACAATGTAAAATGACGATTAAGCAAAATTTTCATTCTAGATAGTTTATTTCATAAAACACCTTAAAAACACATAAATAAGACGTTTTAACAAATCTAGTGTTTTGCCTGCAATTCTGAGTTTTCGTGCATAAAACGCTTCAATACACCAAAATAACCCATTTTTGACATATTTTAGATCCTTGGACAAATAGTGTGTTTAGGTAGCATTTTTGTGTTTGTGTAAAAAAGCTCAAAACTACTAAAATAACACGTGTTTGTTAATTTTACTATGGTTTTTCTATATTAGCTTGTTTCCATCCATTTTATTGTTTAGAAGGAAAACAATAAAAAGTAACAAACAAGCAAAATTTTAGACATATTTCTTTTACTTACACAAATAGTGTGTTTTGCCTGTATATCAGAGTTTTGGTGTATGAAACGCTGGAATACACCAAAACAGCCTATTTTTGACACACTTTATTTACATAGACAAATACTGTGTTGTGCCTGCAATTTCTGAGTTTTTGTTGCAGAAAACGCTGGAGTTCACCAAAATAACCGATTTTGGACATAATTCAGTTCCTTAGACAAATAGTGTGATTTGCCTGCATTTTTGAGTATTGGTAAATAAAACACTAGAATACACCAAAATTACACATATTTGAAAATTTTTTGTTCCTTAGACAAATTCTGTGTTTCGCGTGCAATTCTGAGTTTTGTTGCACAAAAAGCTGCAATACACTAACATAACCAATTTTTGAGATATTTCAGTTCCTTAGACAAATAGTGTGTTTTGCCTGCAATTCTGAGTTTTGTTGCATAAAACTCTGGAATAACCTATTTTTTTTTACATATTTCAGTTCCTTAAACAAATAGTATGATTTGCCTGCATTTCTGTGTTTTGGTGCAAAAAAAGCTGAAAAAAATTAATATAACACGTTTTTGTTACTTTTACTTTGGTTTCTCTATATTGGCTTGTTTTTATCTATTATATCGTTTTGAAGCAAAACAATGTAAATTACTTGAATAAACAAAATTTTCAATCGAGATAGTTCTTTTTTCATAAAACACCTTAAAAAAACATAAATAACACGTTTTTCCAAATATAGTGTTTTGCCTGCATTTCTAAGTTTTGGTGCATGAAACGCTTGAATAGACAAGATTATCCGATGTTTTACATATTTCAGTTCCTTTTACAAATATTTTGTTTTTGGTAGTATTTTTGTGTTTTGGTGCAAAAAAGCTGAAAACTACTTAATAAACAGCTTTTTGTTATTTTACTTTTAGGTTAGATATAAGAAAATATTTCTTTAGTCATAGGGTGGTAGACTTCTGGAATGCATTGCCAGAGACGGTTGTAAATAGCACTAGTTTGACAATGTTTAAAAACAGATTAGATAAGCACTTAAATTTATTAGATTTATAATTATGTATAGCGCTGCATGATAGTTTTTATAAAAAATTTACTATAGTTAAACAAGACATGATCCCCATGTATGGGGATCACAGATTGTAGAGGATTTCGCTGCAGGACTTAGCCCTGTTAATGGGCCAAATATTTAGAATTAGTATATAATGTATTGTGTACTTGTAAGTGTATCTTTAAGTACTGATGACGAGGTCGCTGTGCGACTGATACAGGGTAACCTAGATGGGCCCTGGTGGACCTTTGTTATCCTATTATTTATGTTATGTTATGTTATGTTACTTTGCTTTCTCGATATTTGCTTGTTTCCAACAAATATATCGTTTTGAAGCAAAACAATGTAGAATGACGAGTAAGCAAAATTTTCAATTGAGATAGTTTTTTTTCATAAAACACCTTAAAAACAAATAAATAAGACGTTTTTACATATATAGTGTTTTGCCTGTATTTCTGTGTTTTGGTGCATAAAACGCTGGAATACTCCAAAATAACCCATTTTTGACATATTTCAGTTCCTTAAACAAATATTGTGTATTTGGTATTTTAGTGCAAAGAAGCTGAAAACTACTTAATTAACAAGTTTTGTTCATTTTACTTTGCTTTATGTATATTAGTTTGTTTCCATCAATTTTATCGTTTTGAAGCAAGACAATGTAAAATGAGGAGTAAGCAAAATTTTCAATTGAGATACTTTTTTTCATTAAACACATTCAAAACAGATAAATAAGACGTTTTAACAAATATAGTGTTTTGCCTGCATATCTAAGTTTTGGTGCATAAAACGCTTGAATACACCAAAATAACCCATCTTTGACATATTTCAGATCCATAGACAAATAGTATGTTTTGGTAGCATTTTTGTGTTTTGGTGCAAAAAAGCTGAAAACTGCTTAATTAAAACGTTGTTGTTAAATTTTCTTTGTTTTCTCTATATTACCTTATTTCCATCAATTTTATTGTTTTGAATCAAAACAATGTAAAATGACGAGTAAGAAAATTTTCAATCAAGATATTTTTTTTTCGTGAAACACCTTAAAAAACACATAAATAATACGTTTTAACAAATACAGAGTTTTGCCTGCATTTCTGAGTTTTGGTGCATAAACACTGGAATACTCCAAAATATCCTATTTTTTACATATTTCAGTTTCTTAAACAAATAGTTTGTTTTGCCTGCAATTTCAGAGTTTTGGTGCAAAAAAAGCTGAAAACTACTTAAATAACATGTTTTTGCTACTTTTCCTTTGCTTTCTCTATATTTACTTTTTTTTATCATATATATATCGTTTTGAAGCAAAACAATGTAAAATGACTTGAATAAAAAAAATTTCCATCGATATATCTATTTTCATAAGACACCTTAAAAACACATATATAAGACCTTTTTACAAATATAGTGTTTTGCCTGCATTTCTATGTTTTGGTGCATAAAACTTTTGAATACACCAAAATAACCCCTTTTTGACATATTTTAGTTCCTTAGACAAATAGTGTGTTTTGAGAGCATTTCTGTGTCTTGGTGCAAAAAAGCTTAAAACTACTAAAATAACTCGTTTTTGTTAATTTTTCTTTACTTTTTCGATATTAGCTTGTTTCCATCAATTTTATCGTTTTGAAGGAAAACAATGTAAAATGACGAGTAAGCAAAATTTTCAATCGAGATTGTTTTTTTCATAAAACACCTTAAAAACACATAAATAAAACGTTTTTTCAAAATATAGTGTTTTCCATGCTTTTCTAAGTTTTGATGCATAAAACGCTTGAATACACCAAAATAACCCATTTTTGACATTTACCAGATCTTTTGACAAATATTGTGTTGTTGGTAGCATTTTTGTGTTTTGGTGCAAAAAGCTAAAAACTACTTAAGTAACACGTTTTTATAATTTTACTTTGCTTTCGCTATATTAGCTTGTTTCCATCAGTTTTATCGTTTTGAAGTTAAACAATGTAAAATGACGAGTAGGCAAAATTTTAAATCGAGATAGTTTTTTATCATAAAACACCTTAAAACACATAAATAAGACGTTTTAATAAATATAGTGTTTTGCCTACATTTCTGAGTTTTGGTGCATAAAACGCTGGAAAACTCCAAAATATCCCATTTTTGACATATTTAATTTTCTTAGACAAATAGTGTGTTTTGCCCGCATTTAAGAGTTTTGGTGCAAAAAAAAAAAAATGAATAAATAACACGTTATTGTTACTTTTACTTTGCTTTCTCTATATTGGCTTGTTTTTATCATTTATATCGGTTTGAAGCAAAATAATTTAAAATGCCTTGAATAAACAAAATTTTCCATCGATATAGTTATTTTCATTAAAAAAAAAACCTAAAAACACATATATGACATTTTTACAAATATAGTGTTTTTCCTGCATATCTAAGTATTGGTGCATATAACGCTTGAATACACCAAAATAACTCATTTTTTACATATTTCAGTTCCTTAGACAAATAGTGTACTAAAAAAAAAAACACGTTTTTGTTAATTTTACTTTGGTTTCTCTATATTAGCTTGTTTCCATCAATTTTATCGTTTGGAAGCAAAACAATGTGACGAATAAGCAAAATTTCCACATCGAGATAGTTTTTTTTTCTAAGAACACCTTAAAAACACACAAAAAAGACGTTTTAACAAATATAGTGTTTTGCCGGCATTTCTGAGTCTTGGTGGATAAAACGTTTGAATACTCCAAAATAACCCGTTTTAGACATATTTCTTTTAATTACAAAAACAGTTTGTTTTGCCTGCATTTCAGAGTTTTGGTTCATACTCGTAAAGCGCTTGAATTCACCAAAATAACCCATTTTTGACACATTTTATTTTCATAAACAAATACTGTGTTTTACCTTCAATTCTGAGTTTTATTGCCTGAAACGATGGAATACACCAAAATAACCGATTTTTTACATATTTCAAATCCTTAGACACATTGCGTGTTTTGCCTGCATTTTTTTGTGTTTTGGTGGAAAAAAAGCTGAAAACTACTAAAATAACACATTTTTGTTACTTTTACTTTGGTTTCTTTATATTGGCTTGTTTTTATCAATTATATCGTTTTGAAGCAAAA
This sequence comes from Portunus trituberculatus, assembly GCF_017591435.1. NCBI lineage: Eukaryota > Metazoa > Arthropoda > Malacostraca > Decapoda > Portunidae > Portunus > Portunus trituberculatus. The sequence continues at coordinate 585,511 of NW_025541691.1, forward strand.
CATTGTAAATGACGAACAAACAATATTTTCAATCGAGATGGATTTTTTTTTTTTTTTCTTAAAACACCTTAAAAGACATAAATAAGATGTTCTACCAAATATAGTGTTTTGCCTGCATTTCTAAGTTTTGGTGCATAAAACGCTTGAATACACCTAAATAACCCATTTATAACATATTTCAGATCCTTAGACAAATAGTGCGTTTTTTTACCATTTCTGTGTTTTATTGCAAAAAAGCTTAAAACTACCTAATTAACACGTTGTTGTTAATTTTACTTTATTTTCTCTATACCAGCTTGTTTCCATCAATTTTATCGTTTTGAAGCAAAACAATGTAAAATGACGAGTAAGTGTTACGGCCCGCCCGTAACATAATCCACTACCATCATCTCCGCTTGCTACCTCGTTCGCCACCTCTCCACCTCACCTTCCACGTCTCAGTCCCATAAACATTTAACGCCATCGTCTCATGAACCCTCCACGTCACCGTCTCATGAAGCCCCGCTACTGTCCCGAAGTTGGATGCACGCGGCCTCATTCGACTCAAGCGGAATTGTTATGCGAGCTCCCAGCTTTCTGGAAGTGAACACAACGCCTCTTAGACTACCGTGGGATCTACCTCACCCAGCACTTTCACCACTGCGACACCTCATAAGTATCACTTCCTCTCGTCCCATGTTTTCCACATTGCCTCCATATAGTATTAGTATTATTGTTAGGTATTAAGTTGGGTTCCTTGTTATATTTATTTATGTCTTATATGTATATGTGTATGTCAGTTTCATTTGTTTCATGTTATATCTATATGTGTATGTCAGTTACATTATTGGGTTATTAAGGTAGCTTTTTAAGTGCCTCCTTTGCATTTCCTCACCAGTTGAACCTGCAGTGTTTTTTTTATTGTTATTGTTCACCGGCTCCCCGATGCCAATCTTACCCGTTTAACCGGTGAACGTAACAATTGGCGACCGTGACAGGACTATTATAACCCTTGTTCAGTGTTCCATTTTTCCAGTGACATTTTTTCTGTGATTATATTATTTTTTTAGGTGTTTTTGTGGTGTTGTGACTCTGATGTGTTTTTTTTCTGTGACTTACTCTGCGTTTGTTTTAAATTTATCTTTGTGCGATCAAGTGGCTCCTTTTGGGTTAAAATTGCTTCGTGACTTTCATTGGTATCGCATAGCAGTGGTAGAGCAGGAAACCAGGTAGAAAGACGTGTTCACCGATAGCACTTTTCTCTATTTTTTGCACATAGGCAGGTGTGTAATAAGTGTTATCCAAGTGTTGTGATCATCATATGTTCATGCGAACCCTCAATCCCCTCACTTCGCGGATCATTTATCTCGTTAGTTAGAATAGGCCCTTTTAACTAGTCCCTCAGACTAATCCGCTTCCTTAACATAACATAACATAAATAATAGGATAACAAAGGGCGACCAGGGTCCATCTAGGTTATCCTGTATCAGTCGCACAGCGACCTCGTCATCAGTACTTAAAGATACACTTACAAGTACACAATACATTATATACTAATTCTAAATATTTGGCCCATTAACAGGGCTAAGTCCTCCAGTGAAATCCTCTACAATTTGTGGTCCCCATACATGGGGATCATGTCTTGTTTAACTATAGTAAATTTCTTATAAAAACTATCATGCAGTGCTATACATAATTATAAATCTAATAAATTGAGTGCTTATCTAATCTGTTTTAAACATTGTCAAACTAGTGCTATTTACAACCGTCTCTGGCAATGCATTCCAGAAGTCTACCACCCTATGACTAAAGAAATATTTTCTTATACCTAACCTGCAGCCTTGCTTTCTAATCTTCCTGCCATGATTTCTAGTCCTATTTCCCTCCTCTAAGGTAAAGAAAGATCTCACATCTATGTAGTTTGTATCTGAGAACATTTTAAATAACTATCATATCCCCTCTTATACATCTTCTCTCAAATGAAAACATGTTTAATTCCTTTAATCTATCTCTATACTCCAGGCGCTTTAATGCTGGTATCATCCTAGTTGCTCTTCTCTGAACTGCTTCTAACATGTTGATATCCTGCCTATAGTGGGGTGACCAGGCCTGTATGCAATACTCTAAATGGGGCCTAACATAGGAATTATATAAGCTACGCACCACTTCCTTACTTTTATAACTAACATTTCTATTTATAAAACCCAGGATCCTATTTGCCCTATTTCTTGCTTCTAAACATTGCTTTGAAAATTTCATAGTCCTGTCTATCACTACTCCTAAATCCTTTCCTTTCTCTACTGCCTCTAGCCAACATCCCTCCATCTCATAGCTAAAATTTGTGTTGTCTTTACCTAAATGCATAACCTGGCACATTTTAGAATTAAACTCCATCTGCCACCTGTCTGCCCATGCTATCAGCCTGTCCAGGTCTCGTTCTATTCTGTAATTGTCCTTTTCACCCTGTACTACACATGCTATCTTAGTATCATCTGCAAACTTTGATACTTTGCTACTAATTCCTATATCTAAATCGTTAATGTACACCAAGAAAAGAAGAGGTCCTAGCACTGATCCTTGGGGTACCCCACTAACCACTTCCTTCCACTCAGACATTGCCCCATTTAATACTACTCTCTGTTTCCTATCAGAAAGCCATTCACTAATCCAATCAACTAACCTACCCCCCTTATCAATAACAAGTCTCAGTATTATTCGCTCCTCACTCTCAAGTCTCGTAACTAGAGTAATCCGGATCCCTCTTAAAGCCGTAATTCTCTAGTTTACCCCCCTCATTAGTGATTGTACTCATAAGTGTTTACTTAAGTATAATCTAGGTAATTTCCAAGATTGCCTTTATTATCACCCTGCCAAGTTTCTCACTTAAGTAATTCGCTTAACATTTTTTTTGTTGTTGTTTGTTTAACATCTATTTAATATGGCTTGCGCTCAGTTTAACGTTGAAGATTTTTGTGCCAACCCTTCTCTGGAACAACTTAAAGGTGCTAATATAAAGAAGGACAAGTGGAAGACCGTCGCTAAACATTTTGATGTTCCCATCACGTCTCAGATGACTAAAGAGGTCATTAAGAATGTAGTTGTTGAACATCTAGTGCAAGAAGGTCAGTTGCTAAGAAATGCAATAGAAGAGTTAACTCCCATGTCAGCCTCTACGAGAACTATAATACACAGTCCCCAGGAAGAACAGGATAAGAGTAGGATAAGTCAGTGGGAAATTGAGAAGCTTAGACTAGAATACCGGATGCATGAAAAGCAAATGCATCTACAGGCAGAAAAAGAAACGAAAGAAATGCAACTACAGGCAGAAAAAGAAGCGAAAGAAATGCAACTACAGGCAGAAAAAGAAGATAAAGAAAGAGAATTTCAGTTACAACTTAAAAAGCTATTTTAATAACCCAATAATATAACTGACATACACATATAGATATAACATGAAACACATGAAACTGACATACACATATGCATATAACACATAAATAGATATAACAAAGAACCCAACTTAATACCTAACAATAATACTAATCCTATATGAAGGCAATGTGGAAAACATGGGACGAGGGGAAGTGATACTTATGAGGTGTCGCAGTGGTGAAGTGCTGGGTGAGGTAGATCCCACGGTAGTCCAAGAGGCGTTGTGTTCACTGGTTGAGGCCTGGTCCTCGACTCACTTCCAGAAAGCCGGGAGCTCGCATAACACTTCCGCTTGAGTCGAATGGGGCCACGTGAATCCTACTTCGGGACAGTAGCGGGGCTTCATGAGACGGTGACGTGGAGGGTTCTTGAGACGGTGGCATGGAAGGTTCATGAGACGGTGACGTGAAAGGTGAGGTGAAGAGGTGGCGAACGAGGTAGCAGGCGGAGGAGATGATGGTAGTGGAGTATGTTACGGGCGGGCCGTAACATTTCCTCCCCCCTAAGACCTCCGTAATGGGCTCATGAAGGAGGTGAGACGGGAGATCTTGATAAGGCGTCGGCGATAATGTTGTCCACCCCCTTGATATGGTGGACTTCCAAGTTGAAGGGTTGAGTTAACAAGGCCCACCTAAGAATGCGTTGGTTTCGGTTCTTCATGGCGTGAAGGAAGGCCAGAGGGTTGTGATCGGTGAAGACCTTCGTAGTTTGAGGACCAGGATGAAGGTAGCACTCAAAACGTTGGAGCGTCAGGAAGAGTGCCAGAGCCTCCTTCTCGATGGTGGAGTAGTTGAGTTGGTGTTTCTTCAGCTTGGTGGAGTGATAGGCGATGAGATGGAGGATGCCGCTTCTGGGTTCCGCTTGTAGGAGGACAGTACCCACTCCAACTCCACTCGCGTCCACTTGTAGATGGCAGGGGCGGGAGTGATCTGGCGTCCAGACCACTGGCTCCGAGGAGAGGAACGCCTTGAGATGTTGGAAAGCTTGGTCACAGGTCGGGGTCCAGTGGAAGAGGACGGAAGTACTGATAAGGTCCGTCAGGGGGGCGGCCAGGGTGGAGAAGTTCCTACAGAATCGTCTGTAGAAACTAGCCATCCCCAAGAACCTCATGATAGCTTTCCTGGTGGTAGGGACAGGGAAGCCAAGGATGGCCTCTACGTTGGCTCTATTAGGGCGAACCTTGCCGTTCCGCACCACATGTCCCAGGAAGACCACCGTAGACTTCCCAAAGGTGGACTTGGCCAGGTTGATTGTAAGACCAGCTTCCTGCAACCAACCCATGTTACGGCCCGCCCGTAACATACTCCACTACCATCACCTCCTCCGCTTGTTACCTCGTTCGCCACCTCTCCACCTCCCCTTCAACGTCACCGTCTCGTGACCTTCCACGCCACCGTCTCATGAACTCTCCACGTCACCGTCTCATGAAGCCCCGCTACTGTCCTGAAGTTGGATTCACGCGGCCCCATTCGACTCCAGCGGAAGTGTTAAAGCAAGCTCGGCTTTCTGGAAAGTCAGTCGAGGTCCAGGCCTCAACCAGTGAACACAACGCCTCTTGGACTACCGTGGGATCCACCATCACCCAGCACTTCACCACTGCGACACCGCATACGTATCACTTTCCCTCGTCCGTTTTTTCCACATTGCCTCCATATAGGATGAGTATTATTGTTAGGTATTAAGTTGGGTTCTTTATTGTTGTATTTATCTCTGTATTATATGTATATGTGTATGTCAGTTTCATATGTTTCATGTTATATCTATGTGTATGTCAGTTTCATGTTTCATGTTATATCTATGTATGTCAGTTTCGTTATGGGGTTATCAGAATAGCTTTTAAAGTGCCCCCCTTTGCATTTCCTCACCAGTTGAACCTGCAGTGTTTTTTTTTTATTGTTATTGTTCACCGGCTCCCCGATGCCAATCTTACCCGTTTAACCGGTGAACGTAACACCCATCAGCCTCCGAAGACGGGTCAGATGTGTCACCCAGTCGTCCGAAGTCACCACCAGGTCGTCCAGATAGACAGATGTTCCCTCCAAGTCCTGGGTGATGTAATTTATAGCCTTCTGGAAGGTGGCGGGAGCATTAGACAAGCCAAAGGGCATCACTGTGTATTGGTATAGCCCGAAAGGGGGTGATTATTCGGGCCTGGTCCGAGAGGGAAATCTGGTAGTAACCTTTTAGTAAATCTATAGTGGTTACAAATTTGGCTACTCCTATGCTATCTATAAGGTCCTCTATCGTGGGCAATGGGTAGGAGTCTGGCACTGTCACTTTATTTACTTTCCTGTAGTCGGTGCAAAATCGACTACTACCATCTGGCTTAGATGTTAACAGGCAGGAAGAAGCCCAGGGGGATATACTAGGTTCTGCAAGATGGTGACAGAGCAGATAGTCTATCTCTTTTTTCATCAAGTCTCTTTTAATGGGTGAAATGCGATAGGCTGGTTGTCTTATAGGCTTGATCTCATTAGATATTAAAGTTATATCATGTTGGATAGTAGTACAAAGTCCTGGAAGGTCACCTGTGATTTCTGAAAAGTCTAGCAATAACTTTTTAAGATCAGACTGTTGTGAAGGTGTTAAGGAAAGAAAAACCTCATCAAGGTTGGACATGATTTGGCTGTTTGAGGGGCGTCCTTTAGGTGACGAGAAGAGGAATTCGATGTCGGACTTTTCCTTGGAGGGCACAGGACCAGACTCCTTCCCTACCAGTCATACAGGTACAGTGCGAGACAAGTCGTCCTCTGGTTCTCTGGAGTGGTAAGGTTTCATTAGATTAATATGAACTAGTTGGGAATCCTTACGACGGTCAGGAGTGTGGACCACATAGTTTAATGGACTTAGTTTTTGAGCCACAACACAAGATCCCATGAACTTACTGTGAAGAGCATTGCCTGGATTAGGGAGAAAAAGTAAAACCTTGTCTCCTGGTTTTAAACTTCTCATGACAGATTTGGGAAGAGAATTTTGTTGCATTTTAGTTTGAGATTTGAGGAAGTTTGATATAGCAAAAGATCTGACTTCACTGATTTTATTCTTAAGGTTACTGATGTAGTCAGACACACTGGGGCTTGAAGGAGTATTTTGAGTAAACCATTGATTCTTTAATATTTTGAGAGACCCCCTGATCTGTCTACCATAGAGTAATTCAAAATGGGAGTAACCTAAAGAATCTTGAGGAGATTCTCTTAAAGCGAAGAGAAGGAAAGAGATACTTTCATCCCAGTCTCCTTAATGCTCCAAGCAATACTTCTTCATCATGGATTTTAATGTTTGGTGAAACCGCTCCAGACAGCCTTGGGATTGGGGGTGGTAAGCCGAGGAGGTTACATGGTCGATGTTTAGCTCATTCACTATCTGCTGGAAAAAATTGCCTGTGAAATTGCTACCCTTGTCAGACTGAATTTGCTTTGGAATTCCTAATGAGGTGAAAAAATGTATTAGATGTTTTACAATGGTCTTTGATGTGATGTTCTTAAGAGGGAATGCTTCAGGGTACCTGGTAGTGGGATCCATGAGGGTTAACAAATACTGATTCCCTCGTTTGGTTTTGGGTAAGGGCCCTACGCAGTCAAGAACGATCTTTTCGAAGGGCTCCGTCTGAACTGGAATAGGCGTCAGTGGAGCTGGCAAAAGGCGTTCGTTAGGCATACCCACAATTTGACATATGTGACATGTTTTTACATAGTGTGACACATCCTTTTTCATTCCTGTTCAAAAAAAATGTTGAAGAGCCTTCTTGTAGGTTTTTTGGATGCCTAGATGACCTGACAATCCATCATGAGCTAGTTCTATAATGGCTGGTCTTACAGACAAGGGGATGACAACTTGATGTATTTCTGACCAGGTGTCTAGTTGTTTCAGTTCAGGAGGTCTGTAGGCACGCATCAGGACTCCTTCCTGATAATAAAATCAAGGCAATTTAGACATATCCTTTGTCTCACTGGCAACATGCCTGATCTTAGCCAAAGTAAGATCCTGTTCCTGAGCATTAATCAAATTCTCCTTTGAAATTATATTATTGTACAAGTTGTCAGTAGAGGCAGTCATTGGTGGAGGAGGTGGTGAAGGGGCAGGGGACTTGGACTGAGACCTGGTGACTGCACACACTGGGAAGAAGTGAGGGGATGTTTCGTCCAAGGTCTTAGTGGGACTTTCTGTTAAGGGAGAATCAAGAACAATTAAGTTTGGAACAGCCAAGTTACCCGCAAGATCGTTACCCAGTACAAGATGTACCCCTGGTACTGGCAGTTCACCAGGTTTAATGGCTACCACAAACTCTCCTGAAATGAACGGGCACTGTAAGCTAACGTTAGCCAAGGGATAGGAGAGCTGTGATTCGAGACCTGTAAGGATCACCTCCCCAGTGAAAGCCTGTTTGATGTTAGGGATGACATCTTCCCTTAAGATGGATTGGGCAGCACCTGTATCACGCAGAATCTTGACATTTATTGCCTTGTCTTTACCATCAGTCAGGGACACTTTACCTTGATACGTGTACGAGTCATAAAGTTCTAGAGAAGAGTTGACAGGGTTAGCTAGGGCCACTGGTTTCCTGTTCTCGAATGTGTTATGTTTAGGGGCCACAAAAAAAGGTTGACGTTGAGAGGCCTTGCAATTTGGGTGTCTACATTTCTGGATCGTGTGACCTGGCTTCTTACAGTATGTGGAGTAGGCAGTAGTCACCTGCCGCCCGGTGGAATACTCCAGGAGAGGTACTTACGGGGATGTAGGCAGTGCTGCAGACTGAGTGATTCCCCGTGTCCTCTCTTCCCGGTTCCCTTTGTGGTCTCATTTATACAATTGAGCAGCTGCAGCCTGCCCTCTAAAGACAACTTCTACTACTTCCTACACTACACTACAACACCTTACACTTTTACACTCTCTTCAAATCAAAATTTAATAATGGCTTCACCACGCCCTGCCTCGGAGTCCCCCTCTGGGAGGGACCATAAATGTCCCCAGGTCGGACTGCCCTCTGCTGTCGACCTTGGGTGTCTTGACACTTCATCTAATACTTTCACTATCAATTTCTGCAACATTCGTGGCCTTCGTTCTAATTTTCAATCTGTGGAACACCACCTCTCCTCTACTAAACCTCATCTTCTCTTCCTAACCGAAACACAGTTGTCTGTGACTACTGACAGCAGCCCTTTTCTGTTCCCTCCTACTTGCTCTATCCTCATTTTCAATCCAAAGCTGGATGTTGCGCATACGTGCGTAACGACACCACTTGCTCTCGTGCCCACAATCTTGAATCTTCAGAATTTTCTACCATCTGGCTAAGACTTCAATGTCACTCTCTAACTAAATTCATCTGTGCTGTATACCTCTCACCTAATTCCTCTGACTATGTAAAATTCTTTGACTATTTGACTTCCAAGGTGGAGCACATCTTATCTCACTTTCCTTTGCTGAGATCTCCATTTTAGGGATTTCAATGTTCACCACCAGCTTTGGCTTTCATCTTCTTTCACTGACCAACCTGGTGAACAAACCTTCAACTTTGCTATCCTTCATGACCTAGAGCAGCTAGTGCAGTTCCCTACCCGTATTCCTGACCGCCTTGGAGACACGCCCAACATTCTTGATCTTTTCCTAACCTCCAACCCTTCTGCTTACTCTGTTAAACTTTCCTCTCCGTTGGGCTCCTCCGACCACAATCTAATTTCCGCTACCTGTTCTATCACTCCAGTGCAGCCTCAGGACCCGCCTAAGCGGAGGTGCTTCTGGCATTTTAACTCTGCTAAGTGGGAGGAACTAAGGCAGTACTATTCTGATTTCCTTGGGATGATTATTGTTTTCATGTCAGAGATCCTTCTCTTTGTGCCGAGCGCATAACAGAGGTGATTATCTCTGGCATGGAGCTATACATTCCTCATACTTTCTCTAACCCTAAAGCTAAAAAGCCTTGGTTTAACTCTGCTTGTTCTCGTGCTGTCAATGATAGAGAGGCGGCTCACAAACGGTTCCGTAGCCATCCAACTGCTGAAACTCATGCCCTATATATTTCTGCCCGTAATCATGCCAAATCTATTCTCCAACTTACTAAAAACTCTTTCATCAATAGAAAATGTCAAAGTCTTTCCAATTCTAACTCCTCTCGAGATTTCTGGCATCTAGCCAATAATATCTCTAACAACTTTACTTCTTCGTCTTTCCCTCCTTTACTTCATCCAGATGGCTCTACAGCTGTCTCTTCTTTTCTAAAGCTGAACTCTTCGCTCAAACCTTTGCTACCAACTCAACTTTGGATGATTCTGGGCATATTCCTCCTACTCCTCCACCCTCTGACTACTTCATCCCTAAAATTAAAATTCTTTATAAAGACGTTTTCCTGGCCCTCTCTGGCCTTGATTCTCGGAAGGCTTACGGTCCGGATGGAGTCCCTCCTGTTGTTCTCAAAACTGTGCTTCCGAACTCGCTCACTGCCTGGTCAAACTCTTTCATCTGTGTCTCTCTACTTCTATTTATCCTTCTTGCTGGAAGTTTGCTCACATTCAACCTGTCCCTAAAAAGGTGACCACTCCAATCCTTCTAACTACCGCCCTATAGCTTTGATTTCCTGCCTTTCTAAAGCCTTTGAGTCTATCCTTAATAGGAAGATAATGAGGCATCTATCAGCTCACAACCTTCTCTCTGATTGCCAGTATGGTTTCCGTAAAGGCAGATCTACTGGTGATCTTCTTACTTTCCTAACTGAATCTTGGTCATCCTCTTTAGGGACTTCGGTGAAACCTTTGCTGTCGGCCTTGACATATCGAAAGCCTTCGATAGAGTCTGGCACAAATCTTTAATTTCTAAACTACCCTCCTACGGATTCTATCCTTCTCTCTGTACCTTCATCTCCAGTTTCCTTTCCGATCGTTCTATTGCTGCTGTAGTAGACGGTCACTGTTCTTCCCTAAAACTATCAACAGTGGTGTTCCACAGGGTTCTGTCCTATCACCCACTCTCTTTCTATTATTCATCAATGATCTCCTAAATCTGACTCAATGCCCTATCCACTCCTATGCTGATGATACCACCTTGCATTATTCAACAGCGTTCAACAGACGCCCAACCCAACAACAATTAAATGACTCAAGGCGAGATGCTATAGGACGCCTAACTTCTGATCTTTCACTTGTTTCTGATTGGGGCAGAGAAAACCTGGTTTTGTTCAATGCCTCAAAACTCAATTTCTACAACTATCTACTCGACATAACCTTCCAGACAACTATCCTCTCTTCTTCAATAACACTCAACTTCCCTCTCCTCTACATTAAACACACTCGGTCTATCCTTCACTAAAAATCTAAACTGGAAATTTCACATCTCTACTCTTGCTAAATCAGCTTCCAAGAAGTTAGGTGTCCTGTGGCGTCTTCGTCCATTTTCTCTCCCTCCCAGCTGCTTGCTATGTACAGGGGCCTCATCCGCCCGTGTATGGAGTATGGCTCTCATGTCTGGGGGGGATCCACACACAGCTTTACTAAACAAGGTGGAATCTAAAGCTTTTCGTCTTATCAACTCTTCTCCTCTAACTGACTGTCTTGATTCTTTAAGTCACCGCCGCAATGTTGCATCTTTATCTGTCTTCTACCGCTGTTTTCATGCTGTCTGCTCTTCTGAACTTGCTAACTGCTTGCCTTCCCCCTCCTGCGGCCTCGCTGCACAAGACTCTCTACTTCTTCTCATCCCTATTCTGTCCATCTTCCTAATGCAAGAGTTAACCAGTATCTTCACTCCTTCATTCCCTACACTGGTAAACTCTGGAACTCTCTACCTGTGTCTGTATTTCCACCTGCCTATGACTTAAACTCTTTCAAAAGAGGAGTGTCAAGACACCTCTTACGTTAACTGGACCCTCCTTTTAGATTTTTTGTTTTTCTTTCTCCTACTTTCCTCTCAACAGGGCCTGGCAACCAGCGGGATTTTTTTTTCCAACACTTTGTTTTCCTTGGCCAGTGCCCTTGTAATGTAAAAAAAAAAAAAGGAATTATATGGATTTGGCGAGAATCTGGTCGGCTTACCACCCACTGAGGACCTAACATTAGATGGTGAGCCACGACCTCAACTACCTAGTGATCCCACCAACAAAGCAAACGCATCAGCCACTTTAGCGGCAGACATAAGATCACTCTCTCCCCGTTCTTCCGCATGCCTCAGAATATTAAAGGGTAACTTGTTCTTCCATTCTTCCAGGACCATTAGATTGAGCAACTCCGAAAAGGTATAAATGTTAAGGGCAGCTAACCATTTCTTAAATTGTCTTAGTTTCTCACTAACAAATTCAACATAAGTGTGAGAGTCTGGTTTCACATATTTTCAGAACTGTTGTCTGTATCCGTAAGAAGTGATAGAGTAAGCGTCTAGAATGTTACCTTTGATCTCTTCATATTCTACCCCATCACTAAGACCGTTGTATATCCTATAAGCTTTTCCTACTAGCTTAGGGACAAGGAGAGACACCCACTGATCCTTGGGCCATTTATTCCTATTAGTAATGCTCTCAAAAGCGCGAAATGACCCGTCAACATCAGATTCACCAAAACGGGGAACTAGTGGAGCAGCTGTAGCGGGATTAAAGCTTGCTAACTTTTTCTTTATATCTATTTCTTCCCCTCTAAACTTAGCGTCATTTCGTAGGGCTAACTCCTGAATTTCTAACTCCTTCTCCTGCCTTTTACGAAGGTCTTCATCGATCACAACCCTCTGGCCTTCCTTCACGCCATGAAGAACCGAAACCAACGCATTCTTAGGTGGGCCTTGTTAACTCAACCCTTCAACTTGGAAGTCCACCATATCAAGGGGTGGACAACATTATCGCCGACGCCGACGGAGGTCTTAGGGGGGAGGAAATGTTACGGCTCGCCCGTAACATACTCCACTACCATCACCTCCTCCGCTTACTACCTCATTCGCCACCTCTCCACCTCACCTTCCACGTCACCGTCTCATGAAAATTCCACGCCACCGTCTCATGAACCCTCCACGTCACTGTCTTATGAAGTCCCGCTACTGTCCCGAAGTTGGATTCACGCGGCCCAATTCGACTCAAGCGGAAGTGTTAAGCGAGCTCCCGGCTTTCTGGAAATGAGTCGAGGTCCAGGCCTCCACCACTGCGTCACCTCATAAGTATCACTTCCCCTCGTCCCGTGTTTTGCACATTGCCTCCATATAGGATTAGTATTATTGTTAGGTATTAAGTTGGGTTCTTTGTTATATTTATTTATGTGTTATATGTATATGTGTATGTCAGTTTCATGTGTTTCATGTTATATCAATATGTGTATGTCAGTTACATTATTGGGTTATTAAAATAGCTTTTTAAGTTGTAACTGAAATTCTCTCTCTTTATCTTCTTTTTCTGCCTGTAGTTGCATTTCTTTCGCTTCTTTTTCTGCCTGTAGTTGCATTTCTTTCACTTCTTTTTCTGCCTGTAGTTGCATTTTTTCGCTTCTTTTTCTGCGTGTAGTTGCATTTCTTTCGCTTCTTTTTCTGCCTGTAGTTGCATTTGTTTTTCATGCATCCGGTATTCTAGTCTAAGCTTCTCAATTTCCCACTGACTTATCCTACCTACTCTTATCATGTTCTCAATCGAGATAGTTTTTTTTCATAAAACACCCTAAAAACACATAAATAACACGTTTTAACAAATATAGTGTTTTGCTTGCATTTCTGAGTTTTCGTGCATAAAATGCTGGAATACTCCAAAATAACCCATTTTTGACATATTTCACTTCCTTAAACAAATAGTGTGTTTTACCTGCATTTCAGAGTTCTGGTGCAAAAAAAGCTGAAAACTACTTACTTAAATAACATGTTTTTGTTACTTTTACTTTGCTATCTCTATATTAGCTTGTTTTTATCCTTTATATCGTTTTGAAGCAAAATAATGGAAAATGACGAATAAAAAAAAATTTTCCATCGAGATATTTTTTTTTTTTTTCATAAAACACTTTAATGAAGGATAAGTAGCCAAAACTGTATATCAGGTGAAACTTGGCCTGAAAGTTGATTTTTCTTGGTGCATGTTTAGCAATTACTTAATTAACACGTCAAAATACTCTCTCTCTCTCTCTCTCTCTCTCTCTCTCTCTCTCTCTCTCTCTCTCTCTCTCTCTCTCTCTCTCTCTCTCTCTCTCTCTCTCTCTCTCTCTCTCTCTCTCTCTGCTGTCGCAGCAATGACGCCAGGCTTTTGGCCTGTCATAAGATGTCGTAAGTTAAGTCGTACGTTAATAAGTTGTCCTTGTTGTCACACGACATCGTAAAAGCATTACGACAATTGAGCGCTGCTTATGACTGTAGGGAAGAGATTCACGACAAGCAAAGCCATTTCATCAGGCGTATGATGACGTATGATATAACGTACGTTGACGTACGTGTTGCTAATTCCCGACGTCGGATATTCATGGGTTGCCATTGATCGCAGGCTGTTTTAATACGCGACTCGGTATACAGCCAGCCAGCTCGCAAGAGACAATTCTAAAATTAATATCATAATAAATCTTGAGGTATTGAGTCTTTGTACTGCAAAACATTAATTCCAAGTGTTCATCCTAACTTTATCCATATGATCTGGTAATACACACTCTACAAAACTGTTATTATAAGCTTAATACTCACAGTCGCGGTTTCAATGCGCTCGCATTTTTTACTAGTCTCAACTACATATTTGGTTTGAAACATTTTTTCATATAGTTCAACAGAGAGCACTGTTTCTCCTCTAAATATTACAAAGGAATACATTCTGTAATAATCTTGGTAGAGCAACATTTTTGCGGCCGAAGGCATATCAAACCGAAAAGACTAACTGAACTCGGGAACACCGTGTCCTCTCAAAGGGATGGGATGGAGTACATTTAGGGAAAGGTTAGCTAAGGCAGTGTTGAGGTATAGGGTTAGACTGCAGAGGATGGATGGGAGTAAATGGGCAAAAAAGGTGTACGAATAGAACGTGTATGGGCAGTGGGCACAGGAGTCGTTTAATATAGAAATTTGGGTGGGTGAAATAGGAATGCTTGTTAGAAGAGCCATAGGACATGGAAGTGTAGATGCGAGTAAGGGAGAAATCAATAGACGTGTGGAAGAGAAAGGAAAAGCAGAGTGGAGGAGGGGGATGAGTGAGAAGACAACGCTAGAATGGTATCGAAGAAACGACCGGCCTAGGCGTGAAAGTTATTATGATGGGAGCCGCGGGGTGGAACTGCTGTTCAGAGCCAGGACCAAGTCCCTGGAGGTGAACAGCAGGGTGTATAGGTGGAAGAATGGAGAAAGCAAGGTGTGTGAGGTATGCAAGACGGGTGTGGATGAGACAGTAGAACATTTGATGTTGGAGTGTGAGGGGTATGGGTGTGCAAGAGACAGGATGTTAGGTATAGTGACAGAAGAGATAGGAGTAGAAGCATGTAGTGAGATGAGAGAGAGAAATGCTAGGGAATGGATGGAGTGCCTGCTGGGGCTGTGTGTTGAGAGACAGGTAAATGGTCGGGTGATTGAGGGTGTAAAAGATTTCTTAGAGAGTGCCTGGAGGGAACGTATGAGAATGATTGAAAGGCAGGGACCCCTCAGGGACAAGGAAGGGGATGGAGAACAGGTGTGAATGTGATGAATGATGAGGGAGGGGGGAGGGAGGGAAAGCATTAATGCTTCAGACTTCCTGTCCCACTCTTCCATTTCCAGGTGTGTATGGGAGAACGCCAATCCAAAAGCTACACCGACAGCAAGTGCTGGGTGACTCCCAACTCAAGCTCAAGCTCAAGCTCAACCTCGCGGCCCGCGGTTGTTTGGAAGCTCGTGTGGAGTAGGGTGACCAGACGTCCCCCGTTTCCGGGGACAGTCCCCCGATTTCAGTGACCTGTCCCCGGCTACCGCTGTCCCCGGTTTTCTGTAACTGAAAGATCACTTGATGCCTTGAAAAACTACTCCTTTTGATTATGATAATTATGTCCTTTTATCATTACTGTTTTAGAATGTCAAGAATAAGGAGAAGGCCTTAGTTTCCGTGAAGACGGTGAAGTGTATAGCGGACACATTTTAACAGCAAATGGGTGTTCATGATCTCAGATATTTCATCAGGTAGAGATTTTTTTTCTTTGCAACTTGGGTAAATAAGGCGAGAGAAACTTTTGATTGCTGGTTTAGAAATGGTACGGATAGTGTCACCGTTTTAGTTTTTCCAGTGCAAAAACACCATGTTTTTACCTCCCTGAACTGAAAATGTCCCCGGAATTTGTGTCAGAAATCTGGTCACCCTAGTGTGGAATGTTCTTAGAGCTGGAACAGAATGCTGGTTTATACATGTGCTGTAGCTGACTGCAATTCTATATCAAAAAAGAAAAACCAAGGCGTGAAAGGATGGACTGTGTTTCCCAGGAAGAAAGACGCGGCTCGAAGAAGATTATGGGAGACACGATGTAAACGAGGCCCGACGTGGAGAGCTACCAAGGACCATGCTATCTGCTCAAAGCACTTCATAGATTGGTGCAAAGGACCGTCAGCATCGCATCTAGATCCTGAACTGTTTGCCTATAACCGGTGGGGAGCAGGTAGAAACCTGGAACGGAACGGACAATCTTTCACTGAAGTCATATAATGATTTTGCACCAAAACATCGTGTTTATTTGATATTCGTCACATTTTCTGGATTTGATTGCTAATTAATTATCTTGAACCAATGAAATGTGCTTGCTTACTGAAAATAATGTATATTGGACCTTCGTGAGGCTCAGTCTCTAGTACTGGGCCTAAGTGGAGCTTAGGCCGAGTAAGGGGAGCAAAGAAAGATGTAACGAATCCAAGGGGGGGAGGGATGAACACACCAAGCTTAACAAAATAGACCCTTTAATTCAATAACAACTCATCACAGTCAGATAACTTCCTACCTAGCCTACCTATAAGATGGGAGACCTATGGGGTGGGGGAACCGTGGGTAACTCAGCTGTAGATGAGAGGGCGTGAGGGTGCGTGTGGTGGCGTCCCGAGAGGTAAGAATGGCGGCCCATTCCTCGCGGCGTCCTGCTTCTCTCTCTCTCTCTGTCTCTCTGCCTGGTTGGGCCTGTTGTGCTTGAAGTGGCAGAAGGTTCCACAGGAACGGTGTTGTAACATAGTGATTATCTCATGAGTTGCTCTTATCAGACCACGTGGCGTATTGCAGCTCTTCCTGGAGAATGTTGGAGAGTGTACCTCGAGACGAGAGCGGGGTGATGTTCTGAGGGCGAAGCCACCACGCTCCTCACCTTATAAGGTGGCAGCCATGATGACTGCGCACGCAGCCATACGTCATCTCCCTTCTCCCCCTACAGGGACTCCCTATATAAGAATTCCTAGCTACACATATGAAAGGGAAGATGAGGATTTGGACTAAATAAATACCCTAATAGCGGGTAATAATCCCACTCCAGTACTGCTACTCGGTACATAATGTAATTCTCTCAAGGTGATGAAGTGTCCCAAAACTGAGACCATGAACCAAGCATTTTTGGCTCGTTTTGCCATATTACGTTCTTTGTGCTTGGTGAAGCTGATTAGAGATGTTCCTAGTAATTTATTACTTAGTTTGATAGCACATATATGACGTGATTTTTTTTTTTCCAGCATACCGAGTTGAATGTGCTAAATTAAGTTATCTGGCGAATCTGGCAGCTTTCCAGCACTTTCTGACGTCGGGAATTAACGACATCGTTCGACATCGAACGAGTGAAAAATCTTTAAAATACTGAGTTGCGACTGGTCTTTGAACATACATATGGCAGTAACGCACGAAAACGTTGCAACTAGAATCATCGTGGCCAGTGTGACAGCTCGTGCATTATCGCCTGTAAAAAAAATATATTAAAAATATAAAAAATAAATAGATAACCCCTGTTTACCTACTGAAGACAATGGAACAGAGGAAGGGTATGATCATGGTACAATAACTTTTTGATAGGTAGACGCACGAGAACATTATTGGAACCACCAGCTGACTCAGTGACGTCATCCGGTCGTGTAAACAACTCCATATCTTCGAGTGAGTGTACACGTGTGGCAGAATTTGATCTTGGATTGTATGTTTCATGTGCCTTAATATTAATTTCTTATTGTTAGTATGGGCAAAGCTAGACCTTGTGCAGTGTATGGATGCACGCCTGCCAAGTCTAGTAATTTTAAATATTATAAATTCCCCAAGAACAAGACCACCGCAAGACAGTGGCTCCAAAAATGCTATCGTGCTGACACAGTAAACGTAAATAATGCCGTGGTTTATGAGCAACATTTTAGTTCCGCCCAAATTAAGCGCAATTTGAAATGAGTTATTAGGTTCCCCAGTTCCAAGGAGTTGGAGGGATCTAAAAACTGAGGCAGTCCCTGATCAAAATCTGCCATTTCGTGGCCACGATAATGGAAGTGGCCTTTCTGCAGAAAATACAGGTAAGGGAACTTAGATTTACTGGCTAAATCTGATCAGTTTCAACACTCCAAATTAGAAATTGTATAATCTGCTTATGCCTAATGAACGAAATTAGTTCTACTAGCAGCCTAGACCTAGTCCATAATCTACAGGCTATGCCAGCCTTACAGGCTACTGACTGTACCATGGTACAATAACTTTTTGATGTCTCTCGTTATTGTACCATGAGTTTACACTCAAGAATAAAGTACTTATATGAAATGTGAATAGTTTAGGGCCGATCCAAGCTAAAGGAATGGATTGCCACGTTTAAATAGCGGTATACACTCACGGTCCATTCATATTACATGTATTTCAATGGCTTACGGTCCCCACTGAAATGCATTTAGTATGTGACTGCACCGTAAACAGAGCATGACCGTCCCTGTATAGTGTGGATCGCCTTTAGACTCATACGTGCATTAGCCTTTAGCCTCTTGTAGTTTTATATGTAGAGAGAACAGTGAGGTGCTGAGGAAGACGACGAAGGTATATGAAGGCGACGAGGATCAGAGGAAATCAATGTGCATTATGCAATTATGCATAATGTATATGGCTTGAAAAATCCACTAACAATGTTTTTGAGCCACATCTACTAGGCTATCTGACATGTCTTTATCCGTACAATATCTTGTCTATCGCTATGAAATATCATCAACATTCAATCACTAATGTGTATCATATTTAATTTTCGACTGCATAACTAATGGATCATGAAAAGAAAAAAGTTTTATATTAATTATTCATGATTTATTGAGTAGCAGACTATCGCGATCAGAGCTGGCTAGGCGAGTGGATGACGTCACAGAAACAGCGTTTCAGAAGACTTACCAGTAGGGCTGTGAGTTCAAGACTTTTGTGCGTCTACCTGTTTCGTTATTGTACCATGGGTATGATGGATATGATGTCCCATCGTCATTGCAAGATCTCTTTGGAACATCCTTAGACATCGCAGGCCCACTGGACATGAGTATGGAGGGGCCGCCTCCGACACCAAAAGTGAACATCCACCTTCAGACCCCAACGAAGGTGGACGTTCTTTGTTTGGCGTGTCCTGCTTGCACTGAAATACTCCCAATTGTTACGACGTATGCAGTCGCAGAAAACTGGCCTATACGACTTTCGGGGGCGTCGTAGTAAAAAAGATAAATAAATAAATAAAAGAAAAAAAAAAGCTGTAGTGTGACCCCAGCATAAGTTACGATTGTAAGCTCCACCCACTGGCTTAACTTTTTTTTTTTTGTACAGCGGGATAGGCGCTATCAATATAACCTCCTTAAACCTTCCTTAATATACACAATCGTGTAACTTTTGTTTTGCACTTATTTTACGAAGGAAACAATATTAATCCAGAACTGTGTTTATTGAGTCATTTTATATTGTTATGTTAGAAACATGAAATGGATGCAGAATAGCCAATGTAGGATATAACGAAATGGAATTAGCAAAAAGTATTATTTTACTGTTTTCCATCGTTTTATATCCCAAAATTCAGAAATACAGGCAAATATACTACATACACAATATTAGTAAAATCGCATAATTTTTTTTTTTTCTTTTTTTTTTTGGGGTGTTCTTTTACGAGAAAATTATCTTAATTGAAAACTATGTTTATTGAGACACTTTAGATTATTATATTACGAAATCATAAAATTGATGGAAATACGGCTGTACAGGGAAGCGAAATGAAATTTACAAAAATGTGTTTCCTAATGATTTCCAGGGTTTTTTTTTTTTTTTTTTTTTACGCACCAGAAAGCAGAAATATTCAACGACACGATTTTGGTGTCGAAAGGTCACTTGAGCCGAAAGGTTGATTTGAGATGCTCTCGAACTGAAATTAACTGAACAATAGAAAGCTTCTAATGCGAAAAATAAAGTATTACATTTCTTATCCGAATATCAATTTATATTTTAACATAATGTGTAAGATGTGTATGGATGTGCTTGGAAGACGTGGCAACAAGGTTGAAGGAAAGGTTTCCTCCCAGTCCCAGGCAGTAAGTTCGTTTGAGTATCTCTACGCATAGAAGGAAATTTTGAATTTGCCGCGGTTGACATTCACAAACTGAGTGCATAGAGTTACTGATATTTGATATTTGTTGTAGAAAGAAATTATGATTTTTTTTTTCTAAAGGAAGAGAATGATCATGAACACGAACAATTAAAGTAAGGGGTTATATTTTTGTTGACGTTCGAATGTTTATGACGTGTTGTGGTGGCCATGTTGAGGGAAAGTGAAGGGTCTCACAGATTTCAGTGACACACGCAGCAGCCTCGCAATCGCTACACCTGCGGAGACTCAAACAACGTAGCGCAAACCTCACTGAATATGTTAAACATGTGGAAAGTGAGAGAACTTACTGAAAAAGTGTAAGTATAAAATGTTGAGTGTATCCCGTCACTCAGCTGATTGGCTCACCACTCAGGTGGTCGCCTTGCCGTGCCAGCAGGAGGGCAGGGCAAGGCACTGCAAGTGAAGGGATGGCGTGATGGGTTAGGACATGCCCACGCCAGGGATGTGCATTTAGAGTCACGTGCGTTTCTCGTTGGAGGGCGGAACATTGCATTACATTATTGTTAATTGTTTTATTAAGGTTTTCGGATTTTATTCCTCCAAGAAAAGATATTTTACAAAGCTTCTATGTTTATGAATATTTAGTATATTGTTCTTGAACATACACTAGTTAGAGTAATTACTCGCACATAGATTGCATTGGAAGACAATAGTCCACTTTAATGCCTGCGATTTTCAGCTGTTTTCCTCGAGACCTACACAAAATTCATTGTATACACATTGTACGATAATATAGTGATATAAAAATGCACGATAATATAGTGATATAAAAATGCCACCAATAAGCTTGGAAACCTGTGGGGAATGCCGGACTTTCAGGTGGGGTTAAATGGAAACAAGTATGTCACAGATGACTCCAGGAAGAGGCCGATTCAGGCCTGTGACTCCAGCTCTGAGTTACATTTTCCGGAAAAAAGTCAAGAATAGAACCTCCTTTCTAATAATTAAAACAAGCATGCAAAATGATAAAGTACTTACTATACAACATGTGTGTGATGTTAGAAACAACCATGCAAGGTGATAGAGTACTTACTGTACATGTCTGTGATGTTTTTAATGTAGGGACGGCTTTTGTAAGGCCATAGTAACATAACATAACATAACATAACATAACATAAATAATAGGATAACAAAGGGCCACCAGGGCCCATCTAGGTTATCCTGTATCAGTCGCACAGCGACCTCGTCATCAGTACTTAAAGATACACTTACAAGTACACAATACATTATATACTAATTCTAAATATTTGGCCCATTAACAGGGCTAAGTCCTGCATCGAATTCCTCTACAATCTGTAATCCCCATACATGGGGATCATGTCTTGTTTAACTATAGTAAATTTCTTATAAAACTATCATGCAGCGCTATACATAATTATAAATCTAATAAATTTAAGTGCTTATCTAATCTGTTTTAAACATTGTCAAACTAGTGCTATTTACAACCGTCTCTGGCAATGCATTCCAGAAGTCTACCACCCTATGACTAAAGAAATATTTTCTTATATCTAACCTGCAGCCTTGCTTTCTAATCTTCCTGCCATGATTTCTAGTCCTACTTCCTCCTCTAAGGTAAAGAAAGATCTCACATCTATGTAGTTTGTATCTGAGAACATTTTAAATAACTCTATCATATCCCTCTTATACATCTCCTCTCAAATGAAAACATGTTTAATTCCTTTAATCTATCTCTATACTCCAGGCGCTTCAAAGCTGGTATCATCCTAGTTGCTCTTCTCTGAACTGCTTCTAACATGTTGATATCCTGCCTATAGTGGGGTGACCAGGCCTGTATGCAATACTCTAAATGGGGCCTAACATAGGAATTATATAAGCTACGCACCACTTCCTTACTTTTATAACTAACATTTCTATTTATAAAACCCAGGATCCTATTTGCCCTATTTCTTGCTTCTAAACATTGCTTTGAAAATTTCATAGTCCTGTCTATCACTACTCCTAAATCCTTTCCTTCCTCTACTGCCTCTAGCCAACATCCCTCCATCTCATAGTTAAAGTTTGTGTTGTCTTTACCTAAATGCATAACCTGACACTTTTAGAATTAAACTCCATCTGCCACCTGTCTGCCCATGCTATCAGCCTGTCCAGGTCTCGTTGTATTCTGTAATTGTCCTTTTCACCCTGTACTGCACATGCTATCTTAGTATCATCTGCAAACTTTGATACTTTGCTACTAATTCCTATATCTAAATCGTTAATGTACACCAAGAAAAGAAGAGGTCCTAGCACTGATCCTTGGGGTACCCCACTAACCACTTCCTTCCACTCAGACATTGCCCCATTTAATACTACTCTCTGTTTCCTATCAGAAAGCCATTCACTAATCCAATCAACTAACCTACCCCCTATCCCATGTAGTCTCAATTTGTACACTAGCCTCCTATGCGGTACCTTATCAAACGCCTTGCTAAAATCTAGATATATAACATCTATGCTATTTCCATCATCTAACTCCTTGGTAATATATTCTAAGATATCGAGCAAATTTGTAAGACAGGACCTCCCTGATCTAAAGCCATGTTGGGTATCTCTAATTAATCTATTCTCATTTAAATGCTCCCAAATACTACCCTTAATGATTTTCTCTAGGATCTTACATACTATACTAGTTAAACTGATCGGTCTATAATTATTCGCATCATCCTTCCTACCTTTTTTAAGGTAATTAAATGAATATTCCAGTACCCACAGAATTTAAGTCCACAATGATTTGGTTGGTTGTTACAATTTCGTACAATAAACTCTAGATGATTTGGCCACCCTTAGGTTGTTGTTCTTAATATTTACAACGTTTTCAGTAAATATATATACTACCTGCCACAAAATAATAATGCTGCAATAGGTCCATGAATTTGCGGTGTTCAGCGAGTTTTCTTTTAAGTCCAGCAAGCTGCAGCAAGCCATGGAGCTCCATCACACTCAGAAATGAGCACTACACTAACTTGCATTTGTTTGTAGCTGGGGTTTGTGGGTAACTGCTGAATAGGATTCTTATTGTGTCTATAGTTTTTTTGTCCAATGATATGCCACCACCTCTTTTAACACCATGAGCTGTGCCAATAGGAATTCGCTATAGGTATTCATAGATGGGGCACAGCTGGGCAGACAGGTGCACAGAGACATCTGTGTGCGCAGTTCAGCCATGGTCACCATTGACATTAGTTGTAAAGGTTGCAAATATGATTACTGGTAAATCATCGCTCCTGCTGTCCCCATGGAGGACAGAACTTAACGACAATCGAGAAAAAGATGTCCCATAGGCTGGACCTTCATCCTTTTGTTAAGGTATTGTGAGGAGGGGTATTGGTAGAGATAGGGCATATTGTGTGAAGCTATAAGAGAACCGGTGTAGGAGGGGATCAGAAAGCAGCACAAAGCTAGGATACTGTAGGTTAGGTTAGTGTTCTAGTGGGGGAGGGGTGCGTGTGGGGCACAGCCCCCCTGGCTAGGATACGTTAGGTTTGGGTTAGGTTAGTGTCCTAGATGGGGGGTGCGGGAGTGTGCAGCTCTCCCGGCTAGAAAATGTTAGGTTAGGTTTATGTTAGGGTTAAGTTAGTGTCCTAGAGGGGGGGCTGCACCCCCCAGCCAAGAATACAGTAGGGTAGGTTTATGTTACGGTTAGGTTGGTGTCCTAGAGGGTTATTATGTTAGATTATGATAATTTCAGCAAAAATTATCTATTAATTTTTACATTTTCCAAAATTTTCCTTAAAGAACAGCCATTTTTGTCCTTAGATTTTTTTCGGATCGCCATGTCTCGCCTCTTTTGGCTCCCCCCGTAAAACCTCGATTCTTCCCTGGTTGAGCCAACCAGCTAGGTGAGTTAAGCCCCTAATTCCCTACCCCCCCCTCCCCGAGTTGTTTTGTTCCTAATCGTAACATAACATAACATAACCCAACATAGAGGAATTGAATTGGAGTGAAAGGAGCCGAGGCAAACAGGTGATTGGGGCAACATAACCAGGCACATACATGTTACTTTCCCTCCCAGCCCCTGAGCCATTGTCAGTTTCCCAAAATTCAATTGCTACCGTTTTATGTGTATGTAATGATGTTTGAAGACATGAACAACACATAATGGTATAATTACCATGTTAAAATCCTGTAAACAGTGGAGTGAGTGAAGACTTCACTGACTTTTCAGTAAACATCAACAAAACAAACCCAAATTCACCGTGGTATGGGAGCCTAAATCCGTTTATTTATAAATGTCATTATCTCTTCTTTTCAGTGATGGCCACTATTTTCCATTTACAAGGAAACATTTTGGCATAATATCAAATTTTTTTCATATATATTAATTTTTATTTGCATCTAAGTCATGAATAACATTGGTGTCTCCTGTTGGGGAGGGGTAGGAGACACCAACAATTATTCAAGGAACCCTTAGTATTTAGTGTTGGGTTATACTGACACCATCATTTAAAAAACAGGATGTATTAAGAAACAGCCACATTGGTATTAGTAATTAGTAATAGGGGGGCAGTGGCGTAGTGGATAAAGTGGTGAGCGTGGGATCAGGCATACGTCCACGCATAGGTTCGAATCCCACCACATACCGCTTCGAAGCTATGCCATTTGTTGTAGAGATGTACCGATGCATCGGTATCGGAATCGGCGGTATCGGCCCATTTTTTTGGGTATCGGTATCGGCTTAATATATGCCGATACTTCCGATACCTAAAAGGAATTTACTACTTAGTGATATATTTGATGTAAGATATTGATGATACCAAATTAATATAATACAGAGTATTAAGTTTCCGTGGTGATTACCGTATGTCATAGAATACTGTTTTCTGTGGTAATAAGCCACAACCTCTAAATTGGACATGTATGAAACGTGTATAGGCTGAACTCTGGCATCCTGTCACATGGTTGGTCATGAGTCACCACGCATTCTCACTGTCTCTCAGTCAGACGCTGCTCCTCCACCCACACTAAGTTCACACAGGTGAAAAGCTTATGTCTTTTAACTATAATCTAAGAATGTCAAACTTCAGATATTGAAAATCCAACAAAATTATTTGGTGTATATATATATATATATATATATATATATATATATATATATATATATATATATATATATATATATACATGTATATATATAGTTAGGTATTTTGCATTATTGTAAGTAACAGCATATTCTTATTTGATTTATAATTAGCAGTGCTAGTGCTAGCCTGGGTATCATGGTGACATGTAAGTAACTTTAAACCACGCAACAAATTAGAGATGTATCGATACCGATACTGATACCACCTAATTGGGCCGATACCGATACTACTACTCATAGTGATTACTGCACTGGATACCAGGATGAGTTGGTGGACGGCAAGCGTTATCAAATGGGAGGCTTTGTTTTGGGGGATGCTGTAAGTCCTTCTGAGAACGTTTGTGAAATAGGAGCAATTCTAGAAGCTTTTTGAAGCCATTTGCAAAGGTAAATTACTCAGTAATTGGAATGAGTATCTTCTCAGTCTTCTGATTCTAGTCAGTTATTTTAAATTCCTACTTCTTACTCCTTTAGCGACCATTTGGTCGTGTGCATTTTCATTATTAATTTTATTGATGATATTTTGGCGATCAAAAATATTTTTAAGATTATTGAAATTGTAAAACAGACACAAAATATTAGGAAAAGAAACTCATTTTGTTGTGTATGTTTCTCTGACATCCTTTGATATTAATTCATTAGACATTAGTAGACTAATTCCGAAAAATGAGCTTTCACCTAATCTTTTCAATTAAATAGAAAAATAGTTTATTCTAAATTTCTAGTGTATTGCTATGATCTTAAGTAATTAATATGCAACAAATTATACATAATGCACATGATTACAAAACAGAATCATTACTTTCTTAGTTATGGAATTTTTACATCCTTAGGTTAACACAAGTAACTCAAAAATTTAACTTGCATTAAAATTAATATGCATATATAATTTGAGCTTCCACCTATTCCAGTATGATATCTTTGAAAAGGCTAGCACTAGCACTGCTAATTATAAATCAAATAAGAATATGGTGTTACTTACAATAATGCAAAATGCCTAACTATATATATATATATATATATATATATATATATATATATATATATATATATATATATATATATATATATATATATATATACATACCAAATCATTTTGTTGGATTCTCAATATCTGAAGTTTGACATTCTTAGATTATAGTTAAAAAACAAGCTTTTCACCGGTATGAACTTTGTGTGGGTGGAGGAGCAGCATCTGACTGAGAGACAGTGAGAATGCGTGGTGACTCATGACCGACCGTGTGACAGGATGCCAGAGTGTAGCCTATACACGTTTCATACACGTCCAATTTAGAGGTTGTGGCTTATTACCACAGAAAACAGTATTCTATGACATACGGTAATCTATAAAATGTTGACTAATATAAGAGTGGCATTTCAATTAATTCCATGATGAAGCTCATATCTCAAAAACTTGTATCTAAAAAAAGGTTTTCTCATTGAAATGCATTGAAATGTCATTGATTATTTCCAGCCTCCCCAGAAAGAGCACCCCTATTTTTATTTATTTTTATTTTAAATGCTTTCAGGTAAAAGGTATAGGCAATCCCCGCTTAACAACGGTTACATTCCTATAAAACACTTCGTTAAACGAAACTTCGTTAAGCAAACCGATTATAACAAGTTTAACCCCTGACTTGAACTTCCATTGAGAGTAAAGAAAGCGAGAGTGCATCATAGTACAATGAAAGGTTTAATGAAAGTAAAAATTATGAAGTTAAACATTTAGGCAGTTTGTTTACGTCACTTACGACGCTAAACCACGTAAGACGGAATGATGCCTAATATTATTTTTTATGTTTTTATGGGCGCGTTCGTAACCACGAAACGTTGTAAGTCAAGACCATCGTAACCCGAGGACTCCCTGTACCAGCGGCGAACCATGCAGCAACTGATAAAGGCACAGATGGGCCTGGCAAGTCCACTATCAGAGAATGGTGGAAGTTGTATAACATCAAGCACGCCTTAGATAACATCAAGTCATTTTGGGACGAAGTGAAGACGTCTTCCATGAACTTGGCGTGGAATAAAGTATGGCCAGAGTGCGCATGACTTCCCAGGCTTTGCTGAAGACGACATCAGTGCGATCAAAAATGACACAGTAAATATGTGCCATAGGGCTGGCTTCGATGAAGTTGATGATCAAGATCTTTTGGAAGGCATGCTGAACCTCTCTCAAATGAGCTTATAGAGGCATCACAGGAGACAGAAAATGACGTAGACGAGGAAGTAGAACCTGTGCGTGGCCTGGACATTAAAACTTTTAGAGAATGTCTCGGTGGTATTGAAAAAGCTCTGGAAACCCGGAAGGAATGTGACCCAAATCCTGCCAGGAGTAGCAAAGTGGCTCATGATGTAGAGAAAAGTGTCAAGATTTATCAAGAAATCTATGATGAAAAAACAAGAAAAATCAAACAGTCCTCCATCTACTCGTTCTTCAAGCCAGTCAGACATGCCGTCCCTGTCACACCTGCCAATTCTGCTACAGCTGACCCTTCCACATCTTCCGACAGTGCAGATGACGACGTCTTATCCTTGTCTGCACACTCAGCGGAAGATGAGTAAGGGCTGAAATCCCTATTGTCCCTTAGCCTTGGGAGGGACATCATCTGATAGAGTACATGGCGAGTGAAAGGTAAATAAAAAGGTTTTGTTATTTCTTTTGCACAGTACTTGATTTTTTTTTTTTTTTTTTTTTTTTTTCGACGATTTTCATGTATTTTAATTTCTGTAGGGGTGACTTTTGACGTGCTGGAACGCATTCCCTATTATTACATATAATGGGTTTGGTATACGGTAGTTTCGATTTACAGTAAGGTTTCCAGGAACGCATATGTACTGTATAATGAGGACTTACTGTATTGTGGTAATAATGGTACAGGTTGAACCTCCCAAATCCGGCAACCACCGGACCTTAGACTTGCCAGAACATGGAAAATTCTGAACTATAGGTGGTCCCCAAAACACCCTCTATATACTTGCCCTGCATTATACAAGTGTAGCTGTAACATTGTTTTGATATATGATAGTTGTACATGAAAATATACATGCAGAAGCATATAGAAAAACACAAATTAAGTTAAGCATGGAAAATTTTTGCCTGCGCCATTATCATCTAGCTGGACACCTGGACGTTACCAGGGCGCCGAAGCTTAAACCACTGTATGAGAGCACTGTCTAAATCACTGTTTTACCCTCCTTAAGTGTTCTATGAACCTCCATGTTCTTCTTGCTCTCACACTCATTGTAAAACTTGAGAAGTTGATTCTTCTGCTTTTTTATATCATAGACGGTTGATGAGCCAATGTTGTACTGTTGGCAAGGGTCCGCACTAAAACACCTTTATCTAGCTTCCTCAATAGGTCCACTTTCTGTTGCACTGATACTGTCATATGTTTGCGCTTTTTTCGGGGGTTCAGACATAACACTATCACTTCTTGGTCGCTTGGAAGCCATGTTTAGGGGCAAATATTACAGAAAGAAATGTTTATACACCTGGGGGGTGGTGCTTGCAATGAGCAGCAGCGTGGTACTGATCCAAATTTGACCCAGAATGCCCAGGCTCCAAAACACAGTACAGCGCCGCCACGTCCTGGCGGCGGTCCGGCAAATTACTCTGTCCAATTAAAAAGTTCTGGCAAACAAAAATTTTGCCGGATTACAGGTGTTGCCGGATGAAAGAATACCGGATTAAGGAGGTTCAACCTGTATTACCGATATTACCAGTAATACGGTATCAGAATGGTACAGTGGTAGCTGCAAAAAGGGAGATGACAGAGCTTTGTATACGACCAAATGTGCAGCCGTTTGATTACCAGGTATTTTCACTATTAATAAGCCTTTGATGTTAATGCAAGTTTATAAATGAAAAACTACAGATAGAACATAGGAAAATGTTATTCAGATGACTGTGGCAGCACAAGTCACAACTGGTGGAGGGGGAAGGGGGACACCAGGAGGCCTTTGTTTACAACCACGTGTGTGGATGTTCGACTATCAGGTATATTTTTTTTTTAGTATTAAATCGAACTTTTGCATTTGAGTATTGAAAAGTTCAAGTATAGGCAACCCCCGCATAATGAATGTTCACACAACAAAATTTCGCTACAACGAATGTTTTCTTTTACTACCATCTGCTCGTATAACAAACACCAAACTCGCTTTAACGAAATTTTATCCAGGTAATTTTTTCCAAGTTTGAAAGCCTCGCCGTATCACGCAAGCCGACAGGCTTTTGAATACACCAGCACCTCTCGTGGACAAAACATGCACCACTCACTCCCTCTAGTTCGAAACAATAACAGTATCAGCAGCAGCTCATCTTCCCTCGTTCAACATGCCACCAAAACGCCCTGCAGTGTCGCCAAGTGTTGTTAAAAAGACCAGGAAGTCTTTAACTCTCGAAGTGAAGCTGGATATTATTCACAGACACGAGAGAGGCGAGTTATTGTCATTTCTCAGTTTTATGAGTTTCTTCCAAGCTTTATGTTTTGCTTTTTAGCTTCTGTGCATCTAGCATTGTACTAAGTGTGTATACTTTTCTTAACTACAAAAAGGTACGCATTTCTTTACTCCTTTGTTATATTTCTGTATGAATATTTCTTATTTCCCTTGTATTGTCCTTCAATACATAGTCTCTCCATTCAATATCAGCAAAAAATTTCCTTAATTTTTCAAAATCTGCTCTTGCATAATTTAATCTCTTTTTTTGTTGTCAGCTCTGTATCTTATCCCATCCTCCTGCATTTCAAACTCTAATGTCACATGATCACTTCTTCCCATTGGACTAAGGTATTGTATGCTGAAAAGGGGCTCTGGCTTATTTGTTAGTACAGGCAACCCCTGTTTAACGAAATTTCGCTACAACGAAGGTTTCATTTTACTACCATCTGCTCGTTTAACGAACAAATTTGAAAGCCCCACCATATCACGCAAGCTGACAGGCTTTTGAATACACCAGGAGCTGCTGGTACTAAGGCCTGCCTCAGGAAAAATCCTGGGACACCTATAGAATAAAGATCAAGATCAAGATCAAGCCTCTCGTGGACAACACGCGCAACACTCACTTCCCAGTCAAAACATAACAGCCTCAGCAGCAGCTTGTCTTCCCTAGCTCAACTTACCACCAAAATGCCCTGCAATTGGCCTAGTGTTTGTAAGACGACCAGGAAGTCTCTTACTCTCCAAATGAAGCTAGATATTATTCACAGATACGAGAGAGGCCAGAAAACTATAGCAGTGCTGGCCACCATCTTGACTCCATATTATACTGTCTCTATTTTCAAGTCAGCAGACTCTATTAAGAAGGCTGGTGAGACGGTATCTTCCTTGCAAGCTAAAAGAACCACCTGAACTCGTGACTCTACAATGGATAAAATGGAAAGCCTTGTGGAAATGTGGTACATCAATGATGCGTACTTTGTTTACATTCCACAGGTTGCCGGTTAGTGTCTTCCCTGTTTCACTCTTCCTCCCTTCATAAAGTTAAGATCATCAACATTATAAAGTTACATACATACATACATTAGTGTACATTATAATGACTTAAATTAAACTACCTAAATGTTTAACTTCATAATTCTTACTTTCATTAAACCTTTTACTGTACTATGATGCACTCTCGCTTTGCTTACTCTCAATGGAAGTTCAAATCAGGGGTTAAACTTGTTATAATCGGTTTGCTTAACGAAGTTTCACTTAACGAAGTGTTTTTTAGGAACGTAACCCCTTCGTTAAACGGGGGTTGCCTGTACTAGGTATAGCAATGATGGTTCTTCTTCCCCCCTGTACCTTGTTGACTTCACCCGCTGATGCATTGTATTTACCATAGTCAACTGCAACACTTCCTCGCTCCATTGTCCAGCATTACCCATTACTTTCATCTCTCCCCAATTTATTGTTTTGCAGTTGCAGTCTCTTACTATTAGTATTATTCCATCTCTTATCATATTATCTAAGCACTTAATTACCTCTCTTTGCATATCTTTATGTTCCTCAGTTCCCCATGTATTTTTTTTAGGTGGAACATACATAACTATGATTTTCCTTTTTTCAATCCTCCTGTTTTGATTCTTACTCCCATTATTTCCCCCATATTGCATCCATCACTATACAGTAAAAGCCCTCTTATCCGGCATCAACGGAACCGCCGACATGCCGGATACCAGAAGTTGCTGGATACTTGAATAGAAGTGAAATTATGGCCACAATCACCACCCTACATCCACGCATCTTACCATAACAAAGATCAGCTGATCGCTGTGCCGCGCTTCGCCACCCGCGCTGCCACCTCACACTCACCAATATACAATACTAACATTCTCTTTAATACTTTACTCATATAAATAAGTTGATGGGTTACAAAAATAAAGTATACGTGACAAACCTTGAAGCTGTGGAGCCAGCCATCAGAGAACTGGCATGCCCCTTCCTCGCCCATCTTCTTCGCTAAATCACGCCCTTTCTCTTGTAACATTGGGCCTGTAATTGTGATTCCTTCTGGTCTTTTCAAGCTGAACCACTCGTATAACACTTTGTCCATCGTTTCACCATGATGATACTGCAGTGTGTGACAATTTTCCGCTGCCTTTGGGGTGTCGGTGGCTTTCATGTAATCGTGAAACTTTTTTGTTTGGGTATTTAATGTCACAAATAGTTGATGAACCCACACCATATTCCGCCATTAGTTTCTGTCTGCTTTCACCTCTCTCTAATCGTCGACAAATGTCTACCTTCTGCTTAAGTGTAGCACAACACGCTTCCTCTTTTCTACAACTTTAGGCATGATGAAGGCGTCAGGCGATAAACAGTGCACACGTGGGACTGAGTCACTGAGTCAACACAGTGCAGTGGGCCGCGGGTGGCGCGAAGCAGTGCGCTCTGGTGGCGAGGGGACAAAGTATGCCTCACGCGGGAATTTTAATCGATTTTCTGAATACACAATGATTTTCTATTGATTTTAAGGCTCGGGGAAAAACGTGCCAGATACTCGAATGCCGGATAAGAGGGATTTTACTGTATTGCACTTCTTCCACACATATATTATCATGAACCATTATTAGCACTCCTACTCCCCCTTTACCCTTCCTGTCTCTTCTCCAGCTATTATATCCATCTTCTTTAAAGCTAACATGGATCTCTTTTTTAGTTTTGTTTATACAATGCATCTAGTTTTTTCCTTAAAATAATCTTTAACCTCCAACACGCTGGATAACAACCCATCTATATTAGTATAAGTCAGTCTTAATTTCTTGCCTCCTCTATGACCTCCTCCTTCTTCCGTAGATACTACTTCTTTAGTCTCATATCTAGAACCCTGCAGTAGAAATTTTTTTTCTCAATCCATCTATTTCTCATTTTTTTTCCTTAGCTTTATTTCTTTGCACTTTCTCCGTCTCCCTCTCTTCTAGGTTCATATCTCTTTTTATCCATGTATCCATAAATTCAGTATCATCGGTTAATCTTCCTTTTCTTATCATAGTATCCTCCACCGCCACTTGCGATCTCATTCTTGCTTTCATTGGTCTCTTACCCCTTTGACTAAATCTTCCCAACCTAATCACTTCCTCCACCTCCTGGACCTGTTTGATAATAGTTTTTGCCAATTCTTTCTCTTCACGCTCTCTCATGAACTTGTGGTCTCTGACCACGAGTTTGTTATGGTACACACAACAAAATTTCGCTACAATGAAGGTTTCATTTTACTACCATCTGCTCGTTTAACGAACACCAAACTCGCTTTAACGAAGTTTTATCCAGGAAATTTTTTCCAAGTTTGAAAGCCCCACCGTATCACGCAAGCCGACAGGCTTTTGAATACACCAGGAGTTGCCAATACTAAGGAGAAATCCTGGGACACCTGTGGAATCAAGATCAAGATCAAGCCTCTCATGGACAACACGCGCACCACTCACTCCCCTGTTCAAAACATTAACAGCATCTCATCTTCCCTCGCTCAACTTACCACCAAAACGCCCTGCAATGTGGCCTAGCGTTCCTAAGAAGACCAGGAAGTCTCTTACTCTCGAAGTGAAGCTGGATATTATTCACAGACACGAGAGGTGAGAAAACTATAGCAATGCTCGCCACCATCTTGCCTCCATTTATTGTCTCTACTACAGTAAGATTGGTCATCTCGCGGTAAATTGGTACTGGACTATTGGCCGCGAGAAGAAAAATCGCGAGATGAGCGATATTGAAATACATGTAAATAGCATAATTGGTTCTTAGGTATGGTACATGATCATCCTATAACTGGAAATAACCGTCCAAAAACACACAATATTTTGCTGAAAATTGTTCACATAAACGAGCTTATGCATAATCTGTATGTTAATAAACAATATTAAACACTTTTCAACATAATAATAAAGGTTAGAATATTTTTCTACTTACGTTACGAGAGTCTGTGACTGGCTTGAGTGGCCTGGCGTGGTAGTGGTGGGGAGCCGTGACTACTGGCTACTTGATCCCTCCTCCACTGTTTGTGCATCACCCCCAGCACTGAGTGCAACCTCAGCTTCAAAGCCATCAAAATCCAGAGCGATGTCATCTTCCTGTAAAAGGCCCAGCAGGTCATCGACATCCTCTTCATTTTCACCTGGTTCAGCTGTTACGTTAGCCAGAGCATTGGCAGCCTGTGATTGACTGAAGTATCCTGTGATCAGTGACTGGTGGCGAGCATTAACACGAGACATGTAGAGGTCTTTATAAATGTTCATCACTTGATCAAGAGATGGTTGTAATTTGCTGCGTGGATATAGGCGCCTGTCATATTCTTCCAGTTGTTCAGTCAGCCGTGAGAAGGTGGTGAGAATCTCCGTCAGTTGCCCAGTTGTCGGTTCGCCTGGCTGAACATTTTGCTCCTGCTGTCCATCCTCTTCAGGATCATCTTGAGATTCATCTTCCTCAAGCATCTCCTCAATAGTAGCCTCCTCTTGATGGATACCAATAATTTCTTGCAAGTCACTGGCCTCCACAGCCGAAAAGCCAGGAGCAGGGATCAGACGTGCAGCTTCTATAGTCTGCGAGAGTGTGGTGGCTTCCTGCTGGCACTCACGCACAGCTGTTCCGACCTCACCTAACAAAAACTTCCAAGCGTGTAACACTGTAGCTTTGTTTATTTTCTGCCAGGCCTTCACAATGCAGTCAACAGCATCCTTAATGTTGTAGTTTTTCCAAAACTGGTTCACAGTTAACACTTCTCGGGTCTGAGATGGTGGTGGGTCTGAACTGGTGCTGGCAATCGGTTCATCGGGCTCATCCTGGTCACGTACACTTAGCTCAGCCTCAATCCTCTCTAGTTCTTGCAGCGAGTCAGTCTTGACACGCATGTCATCATAGAGAGACTGATAATAAAAGAGCTTGATGTTGCAGATGAACTCTTTATCAAGAAACTGTAGAAGGGATGTTGTATTAGGCGGGAGGAAGATAACTTCTACATTAGGATGACGCCCTATTAGGAATTTACCATGCCCCGGAGCATTATCCATACATAGCAGCACCTTGAAATCTAAATTCTTCCTCTTGCAATAACTCTGGGCATAAGGGACAAAATGATTGTCGAACCAGTCAGTGCACAGTGCTGACGTGACCCAAGCCTTCTTATTACTGGCCCAATAAACATTAAGCTGGTTCATATTGCAATTCCTGTATGCTCTAGGCTTAGCAGAGCGATAGATGACTTGGGGCTTCATCAAACAGTCGCCACTTGCATTAGCTGTGAATAAAACAGTAATGCAGTCCTTGGAAGGCTTCACACCCCTAGCTTGTCTTTCATTCTTGGCGATGAGGGTTGATTTTGGTGCCCGCTTCAGTAAATCCCAGTTTCATCACAGTTAAAAATCTGGTCACGGCTGTAACCGCCTTCAGTCACAAGACGTTGAAAAATCTCTAGGTAAGTTCTGGCTGCTTCCTCATCTGCTGATCTGCTTTCACCATGCTTCAGGGCATACTTAACTTCATATCTTTTCTTAAATGCTGCTAGCCAGCCTACAGAAGCTGCAAAATGGGGTGGAGGGTTAACATTTTCTTCACGGCACACTGAATCAAAGTACAGCCGTGCTTGTGATCTTATTGCAGGCCAGAAAGATCACCCTTCTCTCGATCCCTTCTGATTACCCATTCATTTAGGTAATGTTCCATGATTGCAAGCAATCTGTTGCGCTGTGAAGTATCAGCCAGTGTGCGTGCTGAGGGAAACCGAGAAAACACCTTCACGGAAGCAGCCAAGTTTTCTTTATTTTTGCGCACTGATCGTACTGTTGATTCAGGACAGTTAAACTTACGCATTATGTCACATGTTCTTGCACCATTGTTCATCATCTGAACCATTTCTTTCTTTTCCTGGAGAGTATATTTTCTGAGCTTCACTCCCTTTCGATATTCATGCTTCTCACGTCCACCACGTTTTTCACCAAAGTTTCCACCACGATTTCCGCCACTACCACTCACAGAACTCATGTTCCTTGTTATTTCAAGTTATTGTACTGCCACTAGAATGTTTTTACTTTAACAACAAAAGTAAATATGCACCACAACACAACAAAATCGCAAAATTGTTGTTCACCCAGCTTCTGCCCTGATGTGACCGACCTAAGCCAACCATTAAACTGGCGCGCCAGCCTATGCACATGCGCGAGATGTTCATTTACCACCGCTAGATGGCAGAAGGCGGGAAATTTGAAATAGGCCCGAGATGCTAAATTCGTGAGACTATATTACGCGAGATGACCGTTCATACTGTATTTTTAAGTCAGCAGACTCTATTAAGAAGGCTGATGAGTCTGTATCTTCCTTGCAAGCTAAAACAACCACCTGAACTCATGACTCTACAATGGATAAAATGGAAAGCCTTGTGGAAATGTGGTACATAAGTTTTGTATGTGATACAATGATACGCCCTTTGTTTACATTCCACAGGTTGCCGGTTAGTGTCTTTCCCGTTTCACTCTCTCTCTCTTCATAAATTTAAGATCATCAACATTATAAAGTTACGTACATACATGCATTAGTGTACATTATAATGACTTAAATAAACTGCCTAAATGTTTAACTTCATAATTTTTACTTTCATTAAACCTTTCACTGTACTATGATGCACTCTCGCTTTGTTTACTCTCAATGGAAGTTTAAGTCACGGGATTAAACTTGTTATAATCAGTTCGCTTAATGAAGTTTCACTTAACGAAGTATTTTTTAGGAACGTAACCCCTTCGTTAAGCGGGGGTTGCCTGTATTTAAATGCAATGTAATCATCATCACTTGGATGATTTCTTCCTGACGTGTTATTTTATGTAAATTATCAATAGATATAGTTTTACAATGTTACCTTGCTACAAAGAGTTGTTTTTGTGATATAGAAACAATCATCTTGTTTACATGTATGATATTTGGGGTTTGATTCAAGGGTTTGAGTCAAGGGCACTAGTCTCAATCTCAAAGCTGAACCTTGGCTTTATAAAATGCAGGTTTTCTTTGAGACTTTGAAAAAAGGAGCATCTTGTAAGCCATCAAGTACAGTAAGTTGAATGTGATCCCATTGGAGAATCTCATTAGAAACAAACAGTTTTCAGCACTAAGGAATACGCAACCTGTGGTTCTCTTGATGATTCACTGTGCCATCACTGTTCTCTAGTAGCTGCGGTGGTGAGTGGACGTGTTGTGTGTGCGCTCCGTTTTGGCTGTAGTTTTTATAGTTAGCGAGTGGTGTTTGTGCTTGGTGTCTGTGTGTGGTGCTTTTGAGTGTTAGCGAAGTGAAAGTGTGTACTGCAAGTGTTAGATTAGAGTGAAATAGTGGTTAGAATCAGTGTTTGTGAGTTAAAAGTATTGCTTGGTGTCTGTGTGTGGTGCTTTTGAGTGTTAGCGAAGTGAAAGTGTGTACTGCAAGTGTTAGATTAGAGTGAAATAGTGGTTAGAATCAGTGTTTG
Organism: Portunus trituberculatus; assembly: GCF_017591435.1. Lineage (NCBI taxonomy): Eukaryota > Metazoa > Arthropoda > Malacostraca > Decapoda > Portunidae > Portunus > Portunus trituberculatus. The sequence continues at coordinate 622,428 of NW_025541691.1, forward strand.
TGAGTTAAAAGTATTTTGGTAGAGCGAGGAGACTAGGCTTGTAACCGTCAAGTTGACCTTGAAAGAGGATTAGTTGACCTCACTTAGGACCCCCCCCACCACCGCAGTTCCCCCACCCCACCGTCACTAAGTATTTTTATTTGTTTGTGAGTTAACAGATTGTAAATTAGTATGGCAGTAGCTACTGAGGTATATCAGAGTGTGATTGAGTGCGTGAAAGAGAGTGTTGAGATGGGATTGGGAGAGTTTGTTGTGTGTGAGATGTGTGGGCATGACAGGAAGGTCGTTGACTTTTCTGAGTGTATGGTGTGTAGGCTCAAGAGCGAGAATTTAGTTCTTTCTCTTGAGCACCGAGAATTGCGAGAGGAAATGAGAAAGCTAAGTGAGGGGAAAAGTGCGAAAGAAGTTCTCATCTTTGAATTGAAGGAGGAGGTTAAGAGGCTTGGGGAGGCAGTGGAAAAAATTAGGCAGGAGATCAGTGTTAGGCCGAAGGTTGGACCTTCTGAGGGCGACAGGGTGGCTTGGCCCTCTGTCGGGAAGAGCAGAGTGGGGAAGAGGGAGCAGGCGAGCCAGACTGGGAAAGATAGTAGTTAGGATGGGCAGAGATGGCAGGTTGCGAGGGGAAGGAAAGCGGAGGCAGTTAGGGAGGATAGGACTAAACCTGTTGAGTGTGAAAATAGGTTCGGTTTGTTGGAGTGGGAGGGGGAGAGTGAGAGTGAGAGTGGAGTGAATGAAGTGGTTGTGGTGAGTGAAAGGAGAAAGAAGGGGGTAGAGGAGAGGAGGAGGAGGGTTGTGCCTAGCACACCTCAGGTGTGTGTGGTGGGTGACTCTCAGGTTAGGTATAGCACTTTCTGTGAGAAAGACAGGGATAGGAGGACGAACATGTGTATGCCTGGTGCAGGTGTGAAGGCAGTGAGTGAGGAGGTGCAGAAGAGGGTTGGGGGGATGGAGAGGGAGGGTGTAGTAGTTTTGCATGTAGGTGGGAACGATGTCAGAGCAGGTGGGTCGGAGGAGTTAGTGGCAAGATTTCGGGAAATGTTAGGCAAGATAAGGGAGAGTGGTAGGAGGTGTGTAGTGTCAGGAATCTTGCCTCGTGTGTATGTTAGCAGGGAATGGTTGTCTAGGGCCATTGGTGTGAATGTTCAGGTAAAAGGGATGTATAAGGATGTGGGTGTCAGCTTTGTGGATGTATGGGATAGGTTCTATGGGCAAAGGAATTTTGTATGTTAGGGATGGTGTGCATCTGAGTAGGAAGGGTGTGGATGTGCTGAGTGGATATCTGGAGGGGGGAGTTGGGATGGGGTGTAGGTAGCAAATGCATTCCAGAAGAAAGATGTTAGACATAAATTAGATAGGATAAACAGAGATAGTGAAAAGATTAGAAAAGATTTCCAGGTGCAAATAGGAAAGAATAAGATTAGGATTCCAAATAAGGAGACAGCATCTAGGAAGGTAGCAGGACTTAAATGTTTTTATGTAAATGCCAGGAGTCTTAGGAACAAGAAGGACGAGTTATCTAGTTATATAGTTGAGGAGGACTTAGATGTTGTATGTGTCACAGAGGCATGGGTAAATGAGGAAAAGTTTAGGAAAATAGGAAAGAATATGAAGTAGATGGATACATTATGTATTTACACCAGAGAATTGGTAGGATAGGTGGAGGAGGAGTTATTTATGTAAAAAAATCCTTCATTTCCAGTCAGGTTAATGGTATTAAGGTAGATAACAGAGTAGAGTCCTTATGGCTGGATGTTAGAGTAAACAAAAGTAAGGTTATTAGAGTAGGAGCTTTTTATAGACCACCTAACCAGTCAGCAGATGTAGACAACCTTATGGTAGATGAGATAAATAGGGGGTGTACTAGTCAGACAATTATCTTAGGGGATCTTAGGGGATTTTAATCTTAAGTCAGTAAACTGGGAGAGGATGGTAGGAGATGCTAGTGAAAATAAGTTTATGGAAAGTTTTCAGGATAACTATTTAGTGCAGATGGTAGATAAACCTACTAGGGGGAGGAAGGTTTTAGACATAGTACTAACAAATATTGAGCATTGTTTAAAGGAAGTTGAGGTAGGAGAGACTTTAGCAAACAGTGACCATCATATAATTAGATTTATCATTAATTCCAGTAGGGATAATATAGTGAATAAGACTAGAGTCCCAAACTATCAGAAAGGCAATTATGGTAGGTTACATCAGTTATTAGGAGAGGTAAACTGGGAAGATAGTTTTGGAAATAAAACTGCACAGGAGATGTGAGATATTTTTAAGGTTGTAGTAAAGGGTATAGTGATGTAGTGTATCCCTTACAAAGATATAAGGCAGAGAAACAGGAAGCCATTATGGTGGACTCATGAGATAGGTAGCCAGATCAGAGAGAAGAGGGCATATAGAGAGTTGCAGAAAAGTGGGAAAAATGTAGATTTGATTAGGTACAGACAGGTCAGAGATGATTTGAGTAAGGTTATAAAAAAAAGTAAAAGGCAGGCAGAGATAAAACTAGCTAGAGCTGGGAGTAAAGATCCCAAAAAGTTATATAGTTATTACAAGGTCAGTGATAAAAGAAATAAGGATAGGATTGGACCACTCAGAAAAGATGGTGTAGTAGTGGATCAAAATGAAGACATAGTAGAATTATTGAATGAACAATTTTCTTCAGTATTTACTAGGAAAGAATAGGAAATCCTGTTACAAACAGTGCGACGAGTAGTTTAAGAGCTTTAGAAAATATTGATATAAAACCGGGAATTATTAGGAAATTTATTCTTGAACTAGACGATAGGAAAGCTAGTGGTCCTGATGAGCTACATGCCAGAGTACTTAGGGAGGGTGTAGACAGTATTTCTGAAGCACTTAAGTTAATCTTTGAAAGATCACTTAGGTTTGCTGAGATACCTCAGGACTGGAAGTTAGCTAATGTTACTCCAATATTTAAAAAAGGTAGGAAGGATGATGCTAATAATTATAGACCGATCAGTTTAACTAGTATAGTATGTAAGATACTAGAGAAAATCATTAAGGGTAGTATTTGGGAGCATTTAAATGAGAATAGATTAATTAGAGATACCCAACATGGCTTTAGATCAGGGAGGTCCTGTCTTACAAATTTGCTCGATATCTTAGAATATATTACCAAGGAGTTAGATGATGGAAATAGCATAGATGTTATATATCTAGATTTTAGCAAGGCGTTTGATAAGGTACCGCATAGGAGGCTAGTGTACAAATTGAGACTACATGGGATAGGGGTAGGTTAGTTGATTGGATTAGTGAATGGCTTTCTGATAGGAAACAGAGAGTAGTATTAAATGGGGCAATGTCTGAGTGGAAGGAAGTGGTTAGTGGGGTACCCCAAGGATCAGTGCTAGGACCTCTTCTTTTCTTGGTGTACATTAACAATTTAGATATAGGAATTAGTAGCAAAGTATCAAAGTTTGCAGATGATACTAAGATAGCATGTGCAGTACAGGGTGAAAAGGACAATTACAGAATACAACGAGACCTGGACAGGCTGATAGCATGGGCAGACAGGTGGCAGATGGAGTTTAATTCTAAAAAGTGTCAGGTTATGCATTTAGGTAAAGACAACACAAACTTTAGCTATGAGATGGAGGGATGTTGGCTAGAGGCAGTAGAGGAAGGAAAGGATTTAGGAGTAGTGATAGACAGGACTATGAAATTTTCAAAGCAATGTTTAGAAGCAAGAAATAGGGCAAATAGGATCCTGGGTTTTATAAATAGAAATGTTAGTTATAAAAGTAAGGAAGTGGTGCGTAGCTTATATAATTCCTATGTTAGGTCCCATTTAGAGTATTGCATACAGGCCTGGTCACCCCACTATAGGCAGGATATCAACATGTTAGAAGCAGTTCAGAGAAGAGCAACTAGGATGATACCAGCATTAAAGCGCCTGGAGTATAGAGATAGATTAAAGGAATTAAACATGTTTTCATTTGAGAGAAGATGTATAAGAGGGGATATGATAGTTATTTAAAATGTTCTCAGATACAAACTACATAGATGTGAGATCTTTCTTTACCTTAGAGGAGGGAAATAGGACTAGAAATCATGGCAGGAAGATTAGAAAGCAAGGCTGCAGGTTAGATATAAGAAAATATTTCTTTAGTCATAGGGTGGTAGACTTCTGGAATGCATTGCCAGAGACGGTTGTAAATAGCACTAGTTTGACAATGTTTAAAAACAGATTAGATAAGCACTCCAATTTATTAGATTTATAATTATGTATAGCACTGCATGATAGTTTTTATAAGAAATTTACTATAGTTAAACAAGACATGATCCCCATGTATGGGGACCACAAATTGTAGAGGATTTCGCTGCAGGACTTAGCTCTGTTAATGGGCCAAATATTTAGAATTAGTATATAATGTATTGTGTACTTGTAAGTGTATCTTTAAGTACTGATGACGAGGTCGCTGTGCGACTGATACAGGATAACCTAAATGGGCCCTGGTGGCCCTTTGTTATCCTATTATTTATGTTATGTTATGTTATATGTACTTTATTTTCCTAATAGCATTTCTCAGCAGCAAGATATCTAAGATTGTATGTGTTATGATCACTTTCAGTTTGGTGGTAAGTGGGTTACTCTTCTGTATCACTCACTAGACTGATTACAAAGAGGATACTTGCACAGTTGAAGCAGTATCTTTCTAATAAGTTCCATGTCATTAAATTCATTCAGTACATTGAGGATACTTGCACAGTTGAAGCAGTATCTTTCTAATAAGTTCCATGTCATTAAATTCATTCAGTACATTGAGGATACTTGCACAGTTGAAGCAATATCTTCTAATAAGTTCCATGTCACTAAGTTCATTCAGTACATCCTTTCTGGATGAACAGTTCTGAGCTAATGTTGTGGAGTGGTCATCTTAGCTGTTGAGATTTCTACTATAAGCAACTAGGACAGGTTGGACTGGTGTCTCAGAAAAGATTAATTAATTTTACATTGATTCATGTAGGTAAAATAGTTTGGTTTCAGAACACTTTGGCTTACAAATGGCATTCAGAGATTATTTATGTTCAAGAACTGAAGTTCCTCTGTATTTGTTAATGCTATATCATGTAAAATATCACAAACTCTTAAATTGTTCTTACAGCACCAACATGGTGATGAACTACACAGAGGTGGAGGCCAAAGTTCGAGAAGCCACCAATGATGAAGCATGGGGGCCAACAGGTTAGTTGCTGGCCTTTATATTTTCTAACATCATTTTTTTTTTTTTTTTTTTTTTTTTTATCTGCTGTAGATGTTACATTATTAAATACACTCATGTTTTTTGTTCTTATTAAGATGCTTATGTGTAGTTGAAAATCATGACGTATAGTTTGTAATGATTGGTTATTAATAGCTGTGCATTTTGTTATGTAAATTGCTGTCTCAAAGCTTTGCTGTCCATATATTTTTGATGGAAAGTGCACCAGTTCTTTTAATTTATTCATAGACTCTCTTTACCTTAACTGGACATTTGATTTGTGCCAGTGTGTTGAGGATCCTAACACCATTGGCATAATGAAAATGTGACACAAGTGTCTGTGGATGTTGGTTGCGAGAGATGAAAATACAGGCATTCGAAGTTGGAAATGTTCCATACACATATACATTTTCAATTCAGGAGTTGATAGGGAACAAATGGAATAGCAGAGCAGGGCAGATACAGTGTTTACCCCTAATATGCACCTTTATGGATGACAAAAAACCATGTATACTGTTGAACCTCGATAACTCGGACCCCAATAAGTCGGATTTTGTGATAAGTCGGACTCTAACCGACCCAGGGACTAAAGTCCTAGTTGAACTGCTCGCCTTTTTTTTTTTTTTTTTTTTTTTTTTTTTTTTTTGCTATTTCTCATTTTCTATTGACATTATAAAAATCTAATTCCAACAAAAAATTGCATTTTAGTTGTAGTTTAAAATGATATCAAACAAAAGTCAGAGTTTATACCAATTTTGTGAAAATTTTTCTAGTGTAAAAAAACTTTTTGATTCGCTCAAAGATTTTTCATAATTTTGTCTTTGTTTTACTATTTTTATTCATCTGATTGACAAAGAATTTTCATGCATGATTGTTTATTCAATAGTTACTTCCTGGTGCTTGATAATGCATCTGATTTCCACTTCTCTAGAAAATATTATTCACTCGTATGTGAGGGTTCGGGAGGAATCGTCAGCAGCATCATGGCAATCTGCCATTTTATGACTGAACTGGACATTCTCTGAGTCGTTGTTAGTGTGTTGAAGGGAAATGATGATACTGTGAAGTAATTATTACTGTCTTGTCCAGCTTTATACCTTTGTCTCAAAATAATCTTTTGTAATGGTGTTATTGTGAAAGTTATATGATATATAGTTGTGATGATGAAGGTAGTGAGAAAAAAAAAGTTTGAAAAGATCATAGCAGTTTTATGATATAAAGAGAGGATAAAAAAGTGTGGCAGTGAGGCATGAGATGAAGCAAGGGTCTTGGGGGAGAGATAACAAGCATGATAGAGGGGAGGCGAGGGTTCAAGATCCAGCTGTTAGCCTTAGCTGTCTTGCAATGACGTTTATTTCTTGTTGTTTTCTCTTCTTTAAGTTTATGATTCTAATTCTCATCAATTTATGCCTGTAAGGAGTTGTTTCTGAAAAAGTAAAGCTAAATGACACATGACCCTCTTGACACCAGGCCACCTACTGTCACTAAGTGAGAGACACACACTAAAGGTTGAAATTTATCAAGAGAAAAATATTCATATAAATTTTCTTTGCGTAGCCACAAGCATTAAGTGATACATCATTTTTTTAGGGTGTGAGTCAGGCTATGATGTAACCGCACAAGACATTTAGAAATGGCCTCCTAATGGGAAGGGTATTTCATTATCAAAAAATAAACTACACCATGTGATAATTTATGGACTGAAGGTTTCAGAGAGACAATAATCCCTAAATAAATCCTGCACTCCCCCCCCCTTAAAGTGCGAGTCGAACTGCTCCCTCTTTCTTTTGGGAGGGAGGGGGGATGGAATTCGTATAAATCAGACATTCACATTTCTCAGACCAACCTTTCCCCCTATTAGCCCAAGTTAGTGAGGGTCAACAGTATTGTGAAAACGTATATTATAAACTGAAGAATCAAAGGAAAAAATGGTACATGGTCATATTATAACTTATTTGTAACATATGCAAATGTGTCACAGAAGAGCTCATTAATGATCCTGTACTCTATGCTGTAGACATTATCTATAGAAGAAATAAAATTTTAACTAGGCAATAGGAGGAGAAAAAAGAACAAATGCTGCAGAATGCCCAGAATGGTTTTTTACAACATTGTATCGCATGTGGATGATAAGTGTGGGTGGAGTAGGTAGGCGGAGGAGATGAGAGGAGTTTGTTTTGTTTCATGCCTTTTCATCTATTTTCATTTATCATAAACTTGCTGAACTTTCTTGTTACACTCCTAATACTACACCTTATTGCTGAACTTCATTGTTACATTTTCTTTTACTTCACTTTCACTTAACTTAAAATTCTTTATTGCTTTTTGCCCTTTTTCACTGTTAATTCTCCTAGGCCTAATTCACAGCCTAATGTTGCATTTTCTTTTCCTTGTTCTTTAAAACTTAATCACTTTTTCCTTCATTTCTAAATTGATCTTTCAATTCTTGGAATTTCTGAGTGGAGCCATGATGATTTCCGACTAGTAAAAATCACAATGCAATGGTGAAGCAGAGGGGGCAGGGAGGCAACAGTGGGTGTGTTGAGTGAGGGAAAGGCTCATGTGTTCATCAGCTGGAGTCTGACTGTCGGGTGAGTCATAGTCATAGTCCAATTGTTCAGTGGCACTGATGTGGTGAGTCAGACACATGCATATTGGATACAATTTTGTACATATTGAGGATAAACACCATTTTTACCTCATATAGGGATTTCACAAATTCCTGAAGAGACTGTGTTATGTAAACATCACAAAGTAAATATTCGGTTGTTGTAGCTGCTGACTCTACTGCTCTTTTCAGTATATTTGTAGCATGATTTGAGATTTTGTGTGGTCTGCAGAGCGAGGTTTCTTTCTGTGGTATTTAATCACTTCCTCCTTCACAATACTTGCGTATGTACTTCTTCACACTCATTCGCCCCACACCAGTCAAATTGCAAATTTTGGTAATTGTATGGCGTCCTTTTCCTTTGACCAATTATCTGACTTCACTCGTTAAATCCTTAGATTTTGACATGATGTGGCAAATAAATCACTACTGACCACCCAAGTCATGTAAATCCAGAGACCTTTTTCATGCAGCAAAACAGTGCATATAACCTCACTCTACTACTACCAGAGGCAGACAGAGTTGGGTTTGTGTTTGGCCATGAGTGGAAAAGATTCTATGACATCATAGAATGGTCGCAAATTTTTTGTCTAATTTTGCTTCACCCTCTTGAATACCATTATTTTATTGCCATAAGTGTGACCATGTACTTAAATGGTTGCATATTTTTGTCTAGTACTGTATGTCTATGTCATGCATGAAGTTACTGTTGAACCTCGATAACTTGGACTCCGATAACTCAGATTTTGTGATAACTCTGACTCTGACCGACCCAGGGACTTGAGTCAGAGTTGAACTGCCCAACCAGTTTTATTTGCAGGCAACTCCCGCTTGACGAACGTGTTACGTTCCTAAAATACATTCGTTTCGTGAATTTTTGTTAAGCGAACCAATTATAACTTGTTTGACCCCTGACTTGAACTTCTATTGAGAGTAAACAAAGCGAGAGTGCATCATGGCACAGTAAAAGATTTATTGAAAGTAAGAATTATGAAGTTAAACATTTAAGCAGTTTAATTTAAAACTAAGTCATTATAATGTACACTAATGTATGTATGTAAGTAACTTTATAATGTTGATGATCTTAAATTAACGAAGGGAGGGAGAGTGGAGCGGGAAAAACGCTAGCCGTTAACCTGTGGAATGTAAACAAAGGGCACATCATTGTACTGCATTCAAAAGTTATGTATGGAATGTAAACAAAGGGCACATCATTGTACTGCATGCAAAAGTTATGTACAGTAAGCCCTTGCACGTGGCGAATTAATTAGTCTGGCTCGCCACTGCCAAATGCAAATTTCGCCAAGCACGAGTTCTTTATACCATATAAATTGCCTAAAAAATGCCTCAATCAGTCTTTGGTCTTTGCCAAAGTTCCTCTTTTGATCCTAAAATGCCATCTTTTGAGCTGAAATAAAATCTTTTGCATTCACATATTAGAACACATGTACAAAACAGACCAATAAACAATAAATAAAGCTAATGAGACATGATATAAAGGCTGTAACTCCCGTTTTTCCACCAGTTTCCGTCGCCCACTTTCGTCCTTGCTGCCACCACCATTGTCCTTACCCCCACCGGTACCACCTGTTGCACTGGTAGAGGCCATATTGGCGGTAAATTGCCAGAATTCGTTCCCACGCTAGCAGAACAGAGGGTAACACAAACAAAATGGCTGAAGGGGACTCTCACATTGTGTTCTCTTAGGTTTAGAGAGAGGTCTGATGTCACCAGGGAGCCGCGTGGTTTTCTGTGTGGCCACCATGGGACCGCCAAGTTTGAATTTAAATCGCCTAGTATGCACTCCGTGGTCCGTGGCCATCCTATTACCAAAAGTAAATTTTGCCAAGCTGAGATTCGCCAAGTGCAGGGGCTTATTTTAGTTTAAAATGATACCAAACAAAAATCTATCTGAGTTTATACCCATTTTGTGAAAATTTTTGAAGTGTAAAAAAACACTTTTTGAAATATTCGCTCCTAATGATTTTTCATAATTTCGTTTGTTTTACTATTTGTATTCATCTGATTGACAAAATTTTCACACATGATTGTGTATGTGTATACAATAATAACTTCCTGGAGCACAATAAGATGGTAACGCATCAGGGCCTGTATTTATAAAACTTTCATTAGCGAGACATAAGTCATGACATAAGCGTTTGTAGCTATGATGCGACATAGGTGGCAAAGTTATGGCTCGGTAACCTCTCATCATTAGCTCAACTTAGCACAGGGATACCAACCGCAACATAGTGGTGAAACTTATGGACTAAAACTAATCCAGTTACGATGATTTGAACAAATAAACGTGTCTGAGGCATTTTTGTTTTAATAAGGTTAACAATATATGAAATTTAGGTATATTTGAAAGCGAACATAATCAATAATAGTGTCTCTGTCCACTGACTCCACTTCACCCGATGTAAACAAACAGCATATGACCCTTGCACGTGTAGTCGCATATACTGCTACTTCGTTTTGTTGTTGGTTGTTTCTGACATGATGGATGTACCACACCCACCACAGATGAGGAAACGAAGCAGCAACTGTTGTGTCAGCAAGCAATTTTCATTAACTTCAACCCAGCAACCTTAAGTGACCCAACTTATCCTAAACAAACAATGTCACTTAAGATACATTGATTTGAAGAATAATTTCCAGTGTTGATATTCAAGTATGGAAGGTGTGTCTAGGGATAGAAATATTCACAATGATAAGGTGTAACAATCTGTAATGGCACTTGTAATGTGCACTTGTAAAACTGGCTTTTCTTGCACAAGCCTATTTAAGGTATTTAAGTAAAAGAGATTTTTAGGCAAGCACAATAAGGCAGCAGTGTTAATTAATAAACTAAGCCTACAAGGTATTATTTCACCCCCATTTTTGGATAGGAAAGCCTACATTGCTATGCTTTATGAAAGCCAGCAGTGAAGCATTGAATATTAGTGGCCACTTTAATAATGGGTCTATTTGATGTAGGAGGCAGTCCATCTCCCAAGCCTCTTGATGACATAGACAAGAATTTGAGTGAGTAAATCATTCCATACACATATGGATCATCTTGGTTTTGAAAAGTATTTACCATTCCACCTTGTATATCTATATCCTCCCACATCCTAGGTGACATTAAGAGAACACACCCTTTTTTTTCCACTCCTTTGCTTTTATCATTTGCACACTGCTTTTATCATTTGCCACACACTACACCACTTCTTTCATACCTTTCTATGACTCATATTCACTCTCCCTCAAACACTCAGTAATGCCCACCTGCCTTCCTTTATAAACACCCTGCTAAGGTTTGGAGAAACACAGGCAACAAACTATCCATTTATTGTATTTAATGCTTCCAGGTGTAAAGGACAACTTCTGCCAGCTTACACATAACTAACTTTAACCCTAAACTAACAGAGTATAACTTCAGTAACTTAACCTAATCAAATTGATGGGTCTCATTGATTTGAAGAATTTCTGATGATATTCAATTATGGATATGGTTGGAAATGGCAGCTCACAAGAAATGCATCCACACATGAATGTGTCTTAATGACAAGTGCACTCAGTACCTGTTTGCAACACAATAACAGCACATTACCCTACTGCTGAAAATATCAATAAGAGCATACAAAATATCTTTAAAACTGAAGTGCAGGGACATTAACTATCTATCTATGTATAGACAAAGCCAACACCCTCCTCCAGGAGGAAGACAGCAAAAATGAGGCAACCACATACACACCATATACACTTTTTTCTTTACTCAGGGAAGAGGGTCAGCCAAGGGCAAAAAAAAAGAGATTAAAAGAAAAGGCCCACTTGAGTGCTGGCTCTCTACACTGTGTATGAGGAGTATGGGGGCAGGAAGAGGGAAGGGTGCCTTGTCTTGGATACTTCCTCCTTGAGAGGATTGTTTACCTCTTATATAGATAGTGAGATGGATCTGCAATAAATATGCTTGTGATGGTTTAACTAACACTTGTTGTCATTGGTCATAACAGTACAGATGGAAATGCTGCCGCAGCACTTCCAACACCTAACATGGCTGAACCTCCTGCTGGTGCCGAGACATCCACCGTCTTAGTGGATAATGCGACAACGGGTTGTAGAGGTTGAGCACCATCTCTGAAAGAAAGTTAATAAATGAAAATAAGTAAAATATATATATATATATATATATATATATATATATATATATATATATATATATATATATACACTCGACCCTCGAAACAACGGACCTCCCATCAACGGATTTCGGAAACTACGGACAATTCTGGAGTCCGGTTTAATCTACGGACAAATATTAAAATGTGCGCGATTGTCTGTTCCCGGCAAATTATTGTCCGGTAGGTGGCGGGTCAGTCACGTCATCAGCTGTTGGCCGCCATGTTTAATCTTCAGTCCGTGCGTTTTCAACCAACAGCGAACATTGTCCAGTGCTTACCAAGGCTTTTTTATGCATTTGTACCCTTCCCACGAGTGCTTAACCTATCCAAAATGCCTCCTAAACCTAGTAAACCAGTGAAGCATAATCGAAAGGCTCTTCCAGTGGCTGCTAAGCTTGAACTAATACGAAAATTAGAAGATTTTACGTATTTTATGTACATTTTATACAGTTTTTTTTACGTACTTTTGCAAAGAATGGACTTTTGCAATCTACGGACAGGGTCGTGCACGCATTTGTCCGTTGTTTCGAGGGTCGAGTGTGTGTATATATATATATATATATATATATATATATATATATATATATATATATATATACATATATATGTATATATATTAGGTGCACCTATCTAACATTTTGTAATGAAACTACTTTTTTGGGGGAGGAAGATCTTTTTTCTATTTTCTTAATCACCCCAAACATGTAAAACATTGATTTTGCAATAAAAATGGTTACTAGATTCATTCAAAGCACATCAAAATTACCAAAATAAAAATTCTCACACATGACAATAACAAAAAATAATACTTGGTTATACCTAACATAATTAAGCCTAACCTAACCCATTTTAACAAATTGACAGGAAATTAACTAAACCTTACCTAGCATTGATGACAAGTTTGGTAAGAAAATAAATTAAACCTAATGTAACCAAACTAAGTATAACTAAATCTACCTTAACAATGAACTAAATCTAATCAAACCAACTATATACTTCCCTAATCTAAACCAACTTAACGAAACCTAACCTGATTTACCTTAATGATAAATTTGGTAAAACTAATGTCTTAGGAGCTAACAATTTCCAGTGGTAAAGATATTTACCATTGTATTATAATGTGAACAAGTAGTTTGCTGAGAACTTTTTCTTTATGCCATTAGATGTAATAGCACCCTAATGTAACCCACTAAAATGAATAGTATATATGCAATATGGAATTAATGAAACAAACTGTCTTCTATGAAAAATATTAATGTTGCAAAACTTACCTATTGTAGTTGGAGTGTGGGCCAGGCAGAGGTCGAAGATATAGTGTCAGCAAGCCACTTTTTATTGGGGTTATCACTGTCCTCCTCAAGGCGGCATCTAGCTGTCACCGTCTCCCTCTCATACACCTGTTAGAGTTCACTTTCCCTAGGAATCCTTGCATGTCAGCCCCATATATCTTGGCTGCTTGCTCTAACTGATACCTCTTATCAGTTCTGAGTCACTTAGTTCAGCCAACACGTCTCTACGATCACGGAAACTTCTCAGGTGGCGTCGTCGCTGTTCCACTGCCTCTGCCATGTTGATTCTTATGATTCGACATAGCGATGCTATTCTTCCTCCCACCCAAACATAACAGGACCGCGAGTTTATGATGAGCTAACGTGAGACATAAGGCTTATGTTTCACGTAAGTCATGGTGTCCGCCATCTTGTGGACTTATGTTTCCCTTATGTCGAATCATAGTTTTATAAATACGACCCCAGATCCCTGCTTCTCTAGATAATAATATTCACTCGTTCCTGAGGGTTAGGAAGGCACCATCACCAGTGTCACAGCAGTTTGCTGTTTTGCTACTGAATTGGACACTCTCTGAGTCATTATTAGTGTGCTAAAGTAAGATAATGATAGTGAAGTCTTTATTACTTGTCTAGTCCAGCTTTATACCTCTGTCTCAGCATAATCTTTAGTAATAATGTTATTATGAGAATTATGTGATGTTTATTTTTTATGGTAAAGGTAGTGAGTTATTTCTGATGCCTGGCCACGTACTGTGTAGGACTTGAGTCAATCAGGAGGCTATGATGCAACACACAAGAGATTTAAAAATTACTTCCTGGTGGGAAGGGTATTTAATTATCAAAAAGTAAACTACACCCTCTATCAATTTAAGGTTTGAAGGTTTTGGAGGGACAGTTGTAATCTCAAAATTTTAAATCCCCAAAAATTAGATAAATAAATTTGCACTTGTCTTTTCTTTTTTTTTTTAACTGTGTGTGGAGGACCACCAGCTTCAGGCATTCCAACTTAAAAAAAAGCTGTCAGTTTTTACTTTTTTCTTCTCTACTCACTTGTTTCATATCAGATGAATATTTACTTTTGAAACTCTAATAGTAAGTGTCCAACCACCAATAGTCCTGCTTCAAACATTGGAATAAAAGAAACAAAAGTAATTGCTACTCCTGGGTATTGCACATACTCCCAAAAGGAATATGTTCAAAGGTGATGTGAATATTTCATAGGTAAGGGGCTCAAGGAAACCAGGTAGGACTCCTGGTTCAGAGAGACAGCTTTTTCCTCCACTATGTTGTGCAGGGGACTGACAATCTGACACTCTCTAGTAGGAAGGGACAACATACCTACACAAATAATGTAGTTTATTAACATTGAATATTTTATTGATACTAGAGCTAAAAATATAATACCTAAAATAATCTAAAATATTTTAAAACAAAATGATACTTAAAATTTCGCACCTAAACAGCTGTTCAAATGGAACAATTGTCACCAGATGGGTGCTCTTAGCAGTCAAGCATGATAATTTTGTTATGAAACGATTGTTTTTAGCTTTTGTATCAATAAAATATTCTATAGTAATAAACTACATTATTGTGTAGGTGCGTCATTCTTCCTACTTACTGCAAAATGTCAGTATGTGCAGTCCTCATGAGTAGCAGTTTCCAGTTTTTACTGTGTCTTACTAGAATAACATGTAAGCATACCCCTTAGGCCAAATTCAGTAGTAGTTTTCTGGTATGTTGATGTTACTGGTGCAAATATATTTGAAGGTTGCTATTTTATATCTACCCTATAAATTGACCACTAGGTTTGACCATAAAAAATATCTAAAAAAAACTTTGACTATAGGTTGCAATAAAAGGTAATAACCAAGTGCACAAAAATAAAAACTTCATAGACTTTAAATATAATGAATATACTACCACAACATGCAGCTATGTCATGCAATGCTGGGTGTGTCACATTGCCAGCTTCACCCTTCAAAGTAGCTGACTGACTATCTTCAGCCTCTTTCTCACTGCCGAACTGTTGCATCTCTTCCTATCTTATATCGCTATTTTCATGCTAACTGCTCTACTGATCTTGCTAACTGCATGCCTCCCCTCTTCCTGCAGCCTCGCTGCACAAGGCTTTCTTCTTCCTCTTATCCCTATTCTGTCCAACCCTCTAATACGAGAGTTAATCAGCATTCTCAATCATTCATACCTTTCACTGGTAAACTCTGGAACCCCCTACCTGTTTCTGTATTTCCGTCTTCCTATGACTTAACTTCTTTTAAGAGAGAGTTATCAAGACATTTGTCCCACTCTTTTGACTAATTATTTCTATCTTTATTGGAGATTGCAATTCCAGTGGGTCTTTTTTTTTTTTTTTTTTATAATATACTTCTTTTGCCTTTGATAGTTCTTCTCCCACTTATTTATAAAAAAAAACATTAAAAAGTCTGTTTTGATTGTGGAATCGCCACAGCCACCCATCATTCCCTCTGAAATTTCCTTTACAGGGGATCCTCGCAATTCGACGAGGTTAAGGTGGTTTTACATTGGTCGAATCAGCGTTTATTTGAATCGTGAAGCAATTTTTCCCATAAGATACTTAAGAATTAGGGGGGATAGGGACCAACCTCCAGCCTAGACCACCTCAAAACATCACAGTAACCTCTAGAAAACACTAACTTAGACTAAATCAGTACAGGCAACCACCAGTTAATGAAGGTTCACACAACGAAATTTTGCTACAACGAAGGTTTATTTTTACTACCATTTGCTCGTTTAACGAACACCAAACTCACTTTAACGAAATTTTATCCAGGTAATTTTTGTCCAAGTTTTAAAACCCCGCCGTATCACGCAAGTCGACAGGTTTTTTAATACACCAGCGCCTCTCGTGGACAAAACACGCGCCACTAACTCCCTCTAGTTCAAACCAATAACAGCATCAGCAGCAGGTCGTTTTTCCTAGCTCTACATGTCACCAAAACGCCCTACAATGTCGCCTACCGTTGCTAAGAAGACCAGGAAGTTTCTTATTCTCGAAGTGGAACTGGATATTATTCACAGACACGAGAAAGGCGAGAAAACTAATAGCACTGCTTCCCACCATGGCTTGACTCCATCTACTGTCTACCATTTTCAAGTCAGCAGACTCTATTAAGAAGACTGGTGGGATCATATCTTCCTTGCAAGCTAAAAGAACCACCTGAACTTGTGACTCTGCAATGGATAAAATGGAAAGCCTTGTGGAAATGTGGTACATAGGTTTTGTATGCGGTACAATGATGCGCCCTTTGTTTACATTCCACAGGTTGCCAGCTAGCGTATTTCCTGCTCCACTCTGCCTCCCTTCATAAATTTAAGATCATCAACATTATAAAGTTACTTACATACATACATTAGTGTACATTATAATGACTTAGTCTTAAATTAAACTGCTTAAGTCTTTAACTTCATAATCTTTACTTTCATCAAACCTTTCACTGTACTATGATGGACTCTCGTTTTGTTTACTCTCAATGGAAGCTCAAGTCAGTGGTTAAACTTGTTATAATTGGTTCGCTTAACGAAAATTCGTTTAATGAAATTTTTTTAGGAATGTAACCCCTTCGTTAAGCAGGGGTTATATCTAACTTGTTTTTTGTTAGACACATTAGGGTGCTGTACAGTACATTTTTGGAAATAAAAACACTTGCAGCGGTCTCGTGGTACTTGCCCCTGTTCTTCCAAATTGTTAATACTGTTGATCTAGGACACTTATTTGCATTGCAATGACACTGTGAGCTATACTTGCCTCACACCTAAGCTCAAGCTTATCTTTGAACGGCAGGAAATTGTTCTTTTTAGGGCTGGGGCTGAAGGTGGTTTTCCGTCGTCTTGAGTCAGACAAATCAAAAATTTTAGTCCAATAAAGATCTGTGGATTCTAATTAACACTTTTATAATAAAATTAATTTTCTTTTTAATTGGAATGATGCTATAATCTCAAATCAATAGAATCTTAATAAGTAGATGTAAATATATTTGTGTATATATATATATATATATATATATATATATATATATATATATATATATATATATATATATATATATATATACAGTAAGGTCTCGGTTTACGTCAGAGTTACGTTCCTGAAACATGACATAAGTCGATTTTGTACATAACTCGAGTTTCCGTACATTTCAAAGCATATTATCGAGTTTTCAACCAATCATTGTTTATGGTCATTCAGGTAAGTTAAAGGTTATATTGTTATATTATTTACAATTATGTAGGAATATGAAACACAAGCTTGTTTTTGTTGTTGATTAGGGCCACGAACGCGAAGGACTGCAGGTTGCCGAGAGGGATGGATGCCTGAGGCCGCCAGGAGGGTGGGCAGGTCGAATCTTGTGACGCCCAGGGCAGACAGCTGGGAGCGTAGTGCAGTGCGGTGGGAGTAGAAGCGTGGGCAGCGGGGCAGGAAATGCAATAGGAAAGGGCAATAGGGATCAGCAGACAGGCGCAGACGGTGCAAGTCAGCTGCGAGTGTCGTGTGGCCCAGGCGAAGGCTCCGGAGTTGTTATTGTTGTGATGGGTGTGCGAGCCCTCAAGGTCGTTAACCTCTCCGTTGTCATGGTAAATAGGCTTCCCATTTTCTTCTTCCCTCCCTCACACACAGCTGCTGCCTCCCTTCTCATGTCTTTTAATTATGTCCTCTTTTTCTTGTAGCATAATGGTTTTCCTTTTCTTAGCATCACTGCTGTCACTAAGAAGTTTTCTCTTTGGTGCCATTGAGCAAGATACTAAGAACTTGAGTCAGTAAATGTAGAAGTAGGATAACACTCTTGCCAGGGGCGATGGTATGGTGGAACTGAGGCAGGGTGTTATTGTATTCAAGTGTGAGGCGGGCGGTGTGGCGGGCAACCACCAACAATAACAATAAATCCTGCACTTTATGATTTATAAATTTGCTATTTTTTTAATCTTAAATTGCTTTATAGTGGACTGACGTAACTACGAGTTTGACGTAACTCGAGACCGACGTAACCCGGGACTTTACTGTATATATATATATATATATATATATATATATATATATATATATATATATATATATATATATATATATATATATATATATATATCTGTGCTCAGTGTAGTAGTGTCATTATTCTTACTTGCCCAATAACATTCAAACAGAAATGCATAACTAGCAATTCACACTGGTAGGCTGTGGGTCCAACCAGCCTGAGACTCCAATTCACCAAAAGTGTCACTCCAGTTAACACCACAGACAATTGGCCACCATTCTTCATCTTATTAAAAGTTTTGTAAATTGTAGACAAAAAAACAGATTATAATGGTATCTAGCATGCAGGAGTAGATAAACACATGCCTTTTATAGCTTGTTTATTGTGTCATGTATTTATCTGGCTGGTCCAAAAAAACTGCCATTGAGCTCCAAAAAAATTTGGTTAGTATCCGACCAGTTTATTATTCAGCAAAATTTGTTACTGCAAAGTCCATTATTGCGAGGTACCACTGTTTACTTAAACATGTACACTTAACCCTTTGCTATCATGCCTTTTGTTATTGCGCTTCTTTGCTATCATGCTTGTTAAACTCCTTCAACATGTCTATCTGATGACACATATATTTTATCATGGCTGTTTTCTGCTAAGATGATATGTTTTCTTCACCAGATATTGTATGAGACTTTCAGAATGTAGGCTGTATTTGATACGATGGCATGCTTGACTTTCATCATCATTACAAAGGTGTATGACTCTCTTATATCAGGATAAGTATTGATGCACCATGCTGGAAATAATTATTTTATTTTATTTATTTTTTTATACTAATAGATTAGTTTACAATAAAAATTAACATTTTCTCTTGTTTGTCATCTTCAGAAAATGGCCTTAAGAAAGCAGATTATGATTTTTTCTATAAGATTTGCATGGGTTTATTTCTTATTGTATGTACTTAATATGAAAAATCATTTACATCATCAATATTTCTGTAGAGAGAGAGAGAGAGAGCTGCCTCAGAGTCAGGTATCTCCCTACACCCATCCAGCCAGGATATGGCACTGGGAGCCATTTTCTGTTGCCCATAGTGAAGAGGTTAAAAAGCTGCACAAATGTTTATATCGCACATGAAATTACTGCTATCTCACCCTTTTCATTTAAAGATTTCCCTGTTTTGAAATCAGGTAGTTGAGTTTCTCTATAGTATACTGTTATTGAGATAGTTCTTCACATATTTCCTCAGTCTATCCATCCACCTTAGCTCTTAATTGTCCACAATCGGGTACCATATTTGATGGCATGTAGGGCACACCTTTATCAATTACTTTTACCTACCCTAACTGCATGCATCATTATTTTATTGCTGGTATTATTATAGTTACCAGTATTATAACTTCAAAAACAAATTATTGTAAAAATTGAGATAATCTAACAACCTTTAGGGCTGTGATGCTTTATAAATGTTTATAAATATTAGCTGATTAAATCCCTCACTGAATGCCATCTAGTGGTGAGGAGTAACAGTAAGGTTATGATCATAGCAAAACACATCAACTTGACCTTCACCGTTACAGCAGCAGAAGGGAAAAGATCGAGCTATACTATCTCCTACAAACTACAAGTGTTAGATTATGCCAAGAACCATGGTAGTAGAGCAGCAGAAAGGGTTTGGGAAGACCACCACCTACAGAAATAAATCATAAGTGTCTGGCAACAGCAAGACTAACTGAAGAGTGCAAGGAAAGATAAATGTTTTTTGCTTGTGTAATGTGCTGCTAGATTGCTTTTAATAGTATATGCTTAACGCTAAAAACTTTCATCTTGAATCTGACTTGATGAAATGGGTGTGTGTCTTATATACCCTTGTTTCCTTCATGGCATTAAATACGCCAAATGAAATGCTTTAATATGTTATGATTCTTGATTTTTTGTACTGTATTATTTTTTTTCATTTTTATGCTGTTGTGGCATAAAAATTGGTCAAAAGTGACAAAATGGTCCTTATGTCAATTTGAATAATTACTATAGGTTCTTCACTTCAGCTATTGCAATTTTTGCTATCTTGCAATGATAGATGCACCAATTAGGCATGATAACTGAGTGTTGAGTGTATGTGAGAGAGAGAGAGAGAGAGAGAGTGAGTTTGGGGAGGAACATTTTGTCATTGTCCATTCTCAATGTTATTTACTGGATGTCACAGCCACAATTAATCTCTCAAACTTCGCTTGATTGTATATCATTCACCCAAACAAATGCTGCTATACAGTGAATGCCAACTTTTACACAAGAATATATATGAAAGGCACTTGTGAAATGCTATAATCTGCATCATATTAACACTATCCCTAAAATGGCCATAGTCAAATCTCGCTTTAGGCCACTTTCACACCAAGGTGGCACGTCGCACGTGGCAAGTGGCAAGCCATGTGAAAATTAACACCTGGAAACACATGAAATCTTTCACACTGAAATGGCGTGGCACGTCCCATGTGTCACGTGCCATGCCACTCAGGAATCGGACTTGCCCATTATTTTTTAATGTGTGACTTGCCACCCCGGACTGTGATGCCAAATTTTAATGGAACTTTCACTTCAAAACTTATTATTAGATGATATACTATTACTTTTTTTTTTATTTTGATAAAATATACAATAATAAGAAAACTTTTGGATGTATGGCACTTGTTGATTTGTTTTCAAGAGACTAGACAGATTTGAGCGAGCACATGTGACAACACTGCCTGTGAGAGGGTCACGTAGCCACGTAGACTTGTAGGAAACAGTTGTCTTTCATACATGCTCGCGTGCACAACTATGAATATGCCTCTTCTAGACCATGAACTATTTAACATAAAACACCAGATAGCAAAAATTTCTTTCCACATTCGGTACAAAAGCTGGAACTTCTCTTCATCAAGCTCTAGTTGCTTTGCAACTACATAAACACTTTGAGCTTCTACATTGATGTCAAGTTTACATTGTTATATGCACCTAGTGATCACTCTCTTGCTCATTGCTTTTCTCTTTTGCTCTGATTTATCTAAAACTATAACATTTCATATACAACTGCATGGCTTATTGAATTATTTTTTATTTGAAGATTAAAGAACAAAGCCATTCATCTGTTATATTTGGATATGCGTATAGACCATGTGGTGCTGCCGCCTCACTGTCCTTGACACATGAATGTGCTACCTTGGTCTGAAATCACCGTGCCACCGTCACTTGCCACTTGCCACCTGCCATTTGCCACGTGCAACGTGCCACCTCGGTGTGAAAGCAGCCTTAACGAGCACCTTTCATAATGAGTGATTTGCATAATGAACAAAATAAGTAAAATTTTGACTTATTTAAGGAGTAGCATTTTGCTTAAGAAACAACATTTTGTTTAACAAGCAATATGTAATGATGTTTATTCCTGACAAATCTCTTTCTACCTATAATGAAACCAGACTAACTTTCAATGTTGGCTGCACCTATCCCGCATTGATGTCAAGTTTACATTTGATATGCACCTAGTGATCACTCTCTTGCTCATTGCTTTTCTCTTTTGCTCTGATTTATCTAAAACTATAACATTTCATATACAACTGCATGGCTTATTGAATTATTTTTTATTTGAAGATTAAAGAACAAAGCCATTCATCTGTTATATTTGGATATGCGTATAGACCATGTGGTGCTGCCGCCCCACTGTCCTTGACACGTGAATCCCCCAGGTTGCTTCCTGCTGCCCATGGTCAGGTCAGGTTACTCCAGGGTTGAAGTGGCAACAGTGAGAAGAAATACAACCAACTCCTAAAGTACCAAGTTAGTTTGGTTTGACTCTAGCTAGCCATGTGTCATGAGGAGTGGGTCTCCTTGTGACTCATGGCTAGCTTGTTCTCATCTGCTTCTTGGCCAGTGTTGCCACTGCTTGGAATTTACTACTAGATCTTGGGTTTTTTACTTTTATGGAGTTTTGAATTTTTTTCTTAGAATCCAGTAAATCTTGTAGTTTTCAAGTAATGAGTGTATAAAAGATATCTAGTGTTACACCCATAGTGAATTTAATTATAAAACCACAATTATCTATTATTTTAGGCTATTCTAGTATTTCTGTAGTAAATGGTGCATTTTTGAGTTTTGCCGATTTCCTTTCTAGTCATTCATATGTAGTCATGAGTGTCATGGGACTCTTTTTGCTATCTGCTGATCAACATTTATCTTGCATACCCATGACTCCCGTCTTTATTTTGGACATGGTGGCTATAATTCCAGCATGGTGTGGGTGGGATTGGGTAAGCTAGGTTTTGTTGGTTTGATTAGAATTACCGTATTTTATGGCTTGCAAGATTCTGCATCTTGGAAGATGCACCCTAATATTTGAAAGAAATTTCTAAGAAAAAAAAGTCATGCTCATACAAGAACACATTCACCATATACCTGACCACTGAACACAAAAACATCAGAAGAAAGGAGTCTGCAAGACACTATTGTTTCAGCACTCATTACAAATTTGCTGGAGCACTCACCACAAATTGAAAACTATGTAAATAAAAACACCATAGGTAAATACGTATACACAGTGAAATAGTCCATCTCTTCTTGTTTTAGTGGCGGGCGACGGCATGTATTGGACATATTGTTTACATTACGGAATCACGTGTCCGATCGCTGAAACTGAGCGCGTCAGTGCTGCAGTTCGTATTTATTTTATTTTGCAATCATGCTTCACAGTCTTTATCAATGTGAATATAATTGACTCTTGCTTAAATGAGTAAGCCATTTGGATGTTCTATTAATAAAAGTATAAAGGCACCTGGCATGTATTTACCTAGTTTTACCTAGTTGTAGTTTTACAGGGCCTGGGCTTTATGCTCGTGCCCCCGTCTCCATATCTACACTTATCCAATTTTTCTTTAAAACTATGCACACTCGTTACTGACATCACTTCTTCACTCAAACTGTTCCATGTCTCAACACATCTTTGTGGGAAACTATATTTTTTAACATCTCTCGGACATCTTCCCTTTCTCAGCTTTTTACTATGCGATCTTGTGCTTCTAATGTCATATTCTTCTCTCAGGATCAGTTTCTCATTATCCACTTGGTCCATTCCGTTGATTAATTTATAAACTTGTATCAGTTCCCCTCTCTCCCTTCTCTGTTCCAGGGTTGGTAGATCCATAGCCTTTCGTCTCTCCTCATATGTCATCCCTTCAAATTCTGGAACCATTCTTGTAGCCATTTTTTGTAGTCTCTCCAACTTCCTTATGTGTTTATTTTTATGAGGGGTTCACACTACTGCATATTCCAATCTGGGTCTTATTATAGTACTTATCAATTTCTTCATCATTTCTTTGTCCATGTAGTGAAATTCTACTCCATTATTCCTTAGCAAATTATATGTCTCTTTGAAAATTCTATCAATATGGCTTACCAGTTGATTGTTTGCTTCCATCATCACTCCTAAGTCCTTTTCCTTTTTTTTTACTTTCTCCAGTTCTACTCCATCTCCCATCTTATAGATTCCCACAGGTCGTCTTTCACTCTTTCCCATTTTCATGACATGGCTTTTGTTCACATTTAATTCTTTTTACTTCATTCTCAGATCTTATTTAGGTCTTCCTGCAGTATTTGACAATCCTTTTTTTTGCTTTATAACTCTGCACAGTTTCGTATCATCCGCAAACAGATTTATGTTGCTGTTCACTCCTTCTGGCATGTCGTTTATATATATGAGGAAAAGTATTGGTGCTAATACTGACCCCTGCGGCACTCCGCTTTCTACTGCTCTCCACTTGGACTTCATATCTTTAACTACTGTCCTTATTTCTCTCCCCCTCAAATAATTTTCCATCCATCTCAATGTGCTTTCTTTTAAGCCACCCTTCTCCTCTAACTTGCATGTGGCACTTTATGAAATGCCTTTTTTAAATCCAAATAAATACAGTCAGCCCATCCCTCTCTCTCTCTTGTACTCTATTAATTATTCTAGAATAGAAACTCAGTAAATTAGTTACACACGCCCGTCTTTTTCTAAAACCAAATTGGCTATTTGATATTAATTTGTTGTCTTCAAGGAACTCGATCCATTGTTTCTTTATTATTCTTTCACACATCTTGCATATTACACTAGTCAGTGATACCGGTCTGTAATTTAAAGGTTCTTCCTTCCTTCCGCTCTTATATATGGGAACCACCTCAGCTCTTTTCTACTGATACTGTACCATTTTCTATTGAGCATTTTATTATGATGTATATAGGACTTGCTAGTTCTTCCCTACATTCTTTCAGTATTCTGCCTTAGACTTCATCTGGTCCCATTGCCTTCCCTTCATCCAATTCCTTCATTAACTCTTACTTCAAGCTTGGTTACTTTAACCTCTTTCATATAGACTCTCTCTCTATTACCCTGTGGTCTCTCAAATTTGGATTCCTTAGTAAAGATCTCCTGGAATTTATTATTTAATAGTTCTGCCATACTTTTTGGGTCTTCCACCATCCCATTCTCTCCTTTTAACCTTTCTATTGTTTCTTTTTGCCTAATTTTTCCATTTATGAATCTGTAGAACAATTTTGGTTGCTCCTTACATTTTTCAACAATGTCTTTTTCATAGTTCCTTTCTTCATCCTTCCTCACCTTAACATATTTCTCACTGCCTTGAAGTTTTCCTTATTTACTGCATTTCTATTTCTCCTCCACCTTTTCAATGCTCCATCTCTTTTCTCCTTTGCCCTAGCACACCTTGCGTTAAACCAATCTTTCTTTCCTTCTTCTTTATGTCTATATTTTGGGACATATTCCCTGACTCCTGTTTTGTATATTTCCAAAAATAAGTTATACTTCTCTTGCACTGTCTCTGAGTTTTCCATCTCCTCCCAGTTAACATATTTGAAGTAGTTCTTGAGATTCTCAATATCAGCCTTTCTGTAATTTAATCATTCTCCTTTGTATGAATCGTCTCTTCCTTTCCCTCTTCTATATCCATTTCTAATATTACATGGTCACTCTTTCTCAATGGGCACTTATATCTTATATCATCGTTCATTTGTATATCCCTTGTAAAAACTAGGTCAATCTCATCGGCTCGTCGTTTCCTTTGAATCTTGTGTTTTCCTTTACTCTTTGGTCCATCATATTATCTATCATTTGGTTCAGGAATCTTTCTCCCCAGGCTTCTTCCCCCATACCACTTTCATAATTTTTCGAGTCCACTTCTTTACAGTTGAAATCTCCTACTAATATCACTTTTCTCCTTTTTTTTTTTTTTTTTTTAATGATTCTCATTAGACTCCTTATTGTGTCATCTATCATGTCTATATTCTTGATTGGTCATGAATTTGTTTTTGGTGGCACATGTGTTGCAATGATTGTTAATTCTTTTTTATTAATATGCATCTTAATATACAGTACTTCTGCATTTTCTTCCCTACATTCCACTTGGTTTATCACCATCTCCTTCCTTAACATATCATGACTCCTCCTCCTCCTTTACCCCCTCTGTCTCTCCTCCATACATTATATCTATTATCCAAGTGTATTTTGATTGCATCATTTAGTTTTGTTTCAGCCAGGCATACAATATCAGGTTCTTCTTTCTTTATGTAATCTCTTAATTTTAATTTACTTGATAAAACCCCATCTATGTTCATATACATCATTTTTAGTCTCTTGCCTTTATCACTTTTAGTTAAACTTGTTCCACTTTTCACTCTTCCTTCTCTTTTATATACCATTTCCTTATCCTGTCTCCTAGAATTCTCCAAAAAAAGCCTTTTTTTTCCTCTTCTGACTTTTCATTATTTTTTTCCCTTACTGCTGCTGCCAGTTTGTTGTTTTTCTTCCTTTCATCCTCATTTCTATTTTTCTCTCTATATATATCCTTGCAACCTTCTGTTTCTCCGAGTTTAGTTGTTCTATATAATATTTCTTCTGTTGCTGCTTGTGATTTTAGTAGTATCTTAATTGGTCTCGTTGCTCCTTTTTGATATGGACCCATTCTGTATATTTCTTCTACTTCCTCTTCTATGTTCTGCCTATCGTCGTTAAGATTTTTTAGTAGGTCTTTGACTGATTTCATTTCTTCTTTTTCTCTTCTTAGTCTATATTTTACATTTTTTCTTTTTTTGTCCAAATAGGATTACACTTTTTTTCTGCAATTTCCCTAACTAGATTTTCTTTTTTCTTGAGGACTCCTATAATTTTATTTGTCATATTTTCAACTCTTTCTTTTAGTTGTTCTTGAATCACCTCCTGAAAATCATCCTTATCTTCTTATCTTGGACTCTCCATGCTTGTACTTCTTCTTTAATCACGTTCTGTACTCTTTCCTCTTCTTTGTGTACTAGATCTTTCAGCTTCTCTTTTTCTTTCTCGGCTTTACCGAGTCCTTCTTCCATCTGTTTCTTGTAGTTAGCTACTTCCTTTTTCAGTTCTTCATTTTCCGCTCCTAGTCTAGCTTTGTTTTCTTCCAATTTTTTTTATCCTTTCTCTCAGTTTTTGAAACTTTATCCTGTTCTTCATTCTCTTACATTCCCATACTCTCCTTTATCCATTTATCTAATATACGTTCAATAGTCAACACTCTCTTGAATAGTGAAGTATTTGCCGTATCAAAACCTTTGAATGCGCCTACTCCCTCATCAACATATTCATCTTCTTTTATTCTTTCCCTAGTCTCATACCTGCATTTAGATGGAATCTCTTCCTTACTCATGATACTTTAACACTTGATTTCATGAAAACGTACATGTGTGTTGCTATGAGACGAGGGAGCGGGCCATTTTTTCCACACGCCAAGTAGGCTGCAGGAAGGATTATGGTATTGGAAATACTTGTAACAGCTAAGTACTGAGTTTACATAATATAAAAGGCTGAATTGAATAGTACTTAAGCTAACATCATAATGTAATGACTCAACATACAAATCCTGGTCGCTATCAGTCAAGTGTCCAAGCTCACTTGAGGTTGGGTGTTGCCTTACAATATAACATTCATCTTGGAAGATGCACTAGTATTTTTCAGGGTATTTTTTTAGGGAAAAAAAGTGCGTCTTGTAAGCCGTAAAATACAGTACCCACTTCTTATTTTACTTCCCCACCCAAAAACCCCAGTTTTAGATATTACAAGTACAGTGGTACCATGAGATATGAGTTTTTTTTTATACGAGCAAAATTTTGAGATACAAGTCAATTTGGGGATATTGCTGCTGTAGTCGGTGGCTTGGCGCATCGGTCCAGCCTCAGCTGAGCTAGTATCTGTGTTTCCCACAGATCTCATGCACTGTAATTGTTTTTCATCATTTTCACACTTAGGAAGTTATCAGATCATGCAGGGATGCCACAGAATGTCTGACTTTTGATCTTTCTAAGATTTCTAGTTGGGGCAGAGAAAACTTAGTTGTGCTCAATGCCTCCATTTAAGAACTCGACACAACCTTCCAGACAACTATCCCCTCTTCTTCATTGACACTTAACTCTCTCCCTCTTCTACACTGAATATCCTCGGTCTGTCCTTTACTCATAATCTTAACTGGAAATTTCATATCTCATCCCTCTCTCTTGCTAAAACAGCTTCTATGAAGTTAGGCGCTCTGTGGTGTCTCCGCCAGTTTTTCTCTCCCCTCTAACTGCTAACTATACAAGGGCCTTATCTCTCCTTGTCTGGAACACTCTTCACATGTTTGTGGGGGGGGGTTCCACTCATACATCTTTATTAGATAGGATGGAATCAAAAACTTTTCATCTCATCAACTTCCCTCCTCTGACTGACTGTCTTCAGCCTCTTTCTCACCACCGAAATGTTGCATCTCTTTCTATCTTTTAGTGCTATTTTCATGCTAACTGCTTTACTGATCTTGCTAACTGCATGCCTCCCATCCTCCTGTGGCCTTGCTGCATAAGGCTTTCTTCTTCCTCTCACCCTTATTCTGTCCAATTCTCTAATGTAAGAGTTAACCAGTGCTCTCAGTCATTCATACCTTTCAGTGGTAAACTCTGGAACTCCCTTCCTGCTTCTGTATTTCCATCTTCCTTTGGCGTGACTTCTTTTAAGAGAGAGAGAGGTGTCGAGACATTTGTTTTTGAATTTTGGCTGACTCCTGTCTTTTAGGGAATTGGCAACATAGTGGGTCTTGATTTTTTTCCATATTTTGTTTCCCTTGGCCAGCTGTCCCTCCTACATAAAAAAATAAAAACTTTTTTTTTTCTAAAGGAAGGGCAGCTTTAATTTGTTTAATGTTTACATTTGAATGGTGCCTGCATCCTTTCCTCCCTCCCTCCCTCCTCCTCCACCATTTATCACCATTAGCTGAAAACATCTGTCTCCAAGGCAAGAACACTAAATAAACTTTTCCTGTTATTTCATATATTTTCATGCATTGAAAAGGCAAAACAAATTTCTCCTATCTCCCCCTACCTCCTCCATGATGCTTATCATGGAGGGAGGGTAGAACAATGTAAACAAACCTCTATGGCTAAGGCTAAGGTGGTGCCTCTCTCTCTCTCTCTCTCTCTCTCTCTCTCTCTCTCTCTCTCTCTCTCTCTCTCTCTCTCTCTCTCTCTCTCTCTCTCTCTCTCTCTCTCTCTCTCTCTCTCTCTCTCTCTCTCTCTCTCTCTCTCTCTCTCTCTCTCTCTCTCTCTCTCTCTCTCTCTCTCTCTCTCTCTCTCTCTCTCTCTCTCTCTCTCTCTCTTCTTTTTTTTTTTTTATTTAAACATAACTTAATACAAAGGAACATGTACCCAAAGGCGCACTGTCGTGTGCTACCTATTCTAAGGGTACTACAATCTATTTTTCTACAATATTTACAAGACTTAAAAATAGATAATATACAAGATGGTCAGCATATAATTGGAGCACTATTCGTTTCACTTCACTAGCACTATTCACGCACTGCACTACACTGAGTGTCACGTCACAAAGAGTGTCAGAGGAGTTGGCAGTGTCTGTCTCCACTTATGTGCCATCAGTTTGACACTGTGAGTGTTCATCTCCTGGACGTGAGGCACCATGGCCGTGAACAAGTTCCACATCCTGGAGACGCGTCCTGCGAAGGTGCGTTGATGCTGACACCCGTGGGATCGCGGCACCTCTACGGCGTCACCACCATTGAGCACTGTTCTCGTGCTCCGTGTGGTGACTCTTAGAGGATGACACAGCCCTGCCAGATGTGGCACTCTTTGCACCTGTGCCTTATGGAACACTACGATCGCCGCCACGTCTCTGCGGTGTTCCAGTGAATCAAGAGGACTCTCAGGCTCTGGGTGAGGTGGTAGTGCAGCATCTACTAGCCGTATGGCGCGACGTTGGATGCTGTCCAGTCTCCTTCTGTGTGTGGCGGCACAGGACATCCAGGAGAGAGCTGCGTACTCAAGGTGGGGCCGCACCTGTGCCTTGTACAGCAGCAGTCTCCCCTTCCTGTCGAGGAAACTGGCGATCCTTCTGAGAGCGGAGATCCTGTGAGAGGCTTTCTTGGCAATGGTTTTGACATGGCTGTCAAACCTCAGCCCTCGATCCACCTCCACTCCAAGTATCTTGACGTCATCTTGGAGTGGGAGAGCAGAAGCGCCAAAAGACAACTTTCCTGCCATTGCTGCATTCCTTCCTTGAAGCAGACAGCCATTCCACCTGTTCGCTCCTGTCGGTCCCTCCTCACCCAGTGGGTGAAGCCCTGCATCCTGCCATACGTGGGCTCCACCTCACTGTTCAGCCATGTCTCGGTCACCACAACAACGTCTGCATTGTGTCGTTGCACACAGTTGTGGTATAAGTCTGCAAGGTTAGTCCGGAGACCACGGACGTTGCTAGAGACGACCTTTAGTTGGCGGCGGGGGCAAGCTGGCTGTACCATGGTGAGGGATGGTAGTGAGCGAGGCCTGCTAGTCCGAGGTGGTGGTTAGGGTCCGCGGCCGACTGCTGGTACTGGTGAAGAGGAGTGATCCATTGCCGCCCCTGGCTCTGATTCCAGATATCAGGCTGAGGAAGGAGTGGGCGAGGTTGTGGCAAGGACTGAAATGAAGTGAGGGGGTGGGCGGGCTGAGGCGCTGCAGGTGGGAAGGGTGTGGCTGTGTGTCTTTCCACCGGACTGAAACGCTCCTGACGTAAATCGTCAATTCTGGCGTGGCAAGTAGCAGAAGTGTGTCCTTTCCGTGAGCAGTACTCACACACTTTTGCCTTGGCTCGCTTTTTTCAAATCTCCTGAAGTGGTCTGCACTTCCCTCTTTGATTTCTTTTTTCAAATCTCCTGAAGTGGTCGTGGGTGAACAGAGGCACCGTGATCTACTCCGTTCGCTGTGTTTATGGAGGAAGAGTCCCTGCTGCTCCGTGTGGCGGTAGACGTGGTAGTGAGTATCAAGCAGTCACTCTGTGTGGCAGAAGGAATGACAGTGGACGCTGGGGAGGTGTCACAGTCGCTCTGTGTGGCGGTGGAAGCAGTGGAGGTAGGCGGAGCGGTCGTTGTTTCCCAGGCAGGCAAAGGGAAGGTGGAAGTGGAGAAAACAGCTGTGTAGCGGAGCTGTTGCGGTTTATCCGAGCTTTACCACGTCCTCCACCTCTCAGAGTCCTGACAAACCACCTCCCAGTGTTCATCAATTGATTCTGCGTGGGCGCTGACTGCCTGAGAGCGTGTGGCTACTTGCATCTGGCGCTGTTTTGACGCTATCAGCCTGTCTGCTACTCTGAGAGCCGCAGCAAACACGTCTCTGTGCTGTATAATCAAGTCCCGGTCATCCTGGAGGGACTTAATCACACAGTTTTGTTGAGAGGCTTCCTCAGTGAGCTTCTCAACTAGTGAAACTAGCTCTCCTCTGTCCAAGC
The DNA here is from genome assembly GCF_017591435.1 of Portunus trituberculatus. Classification (NCBI taxonomy): domain Eukaryota; kingdom Metazoa; phylum Arthropoda; class Malacostraca; order Decapoda; family Portunidae; genus Portunus; species Portunus trituberculatus. Next base: position 653,515 of record NW_025541691.1, read on the forward strand.
CCTCCCACTGACTCTCCCCACTATCGTCCGGTAGTGGCGTGGGGGGTGTGTCAGTCTCCTCGCTGATGTAGGTGACGGGGTCCGGGATGTTTGCTTGGAGTTGTAGCTGTTCCGTGTAGCTACACTTGAAGACTGGCGTATCCCCAAGGCAGCTGTTGTGACAAAGGTTACGGCAGGTTTCCTCGTCACAGCTCACATGTTGAGTCTTAAGTGTTGCTTTGCCACAAACGCAACACCAATTCTGTGGCTGGTAGCCAGGCAAGTCTCGCCTGGCTATGGGGCGGTGGGCGGGGCTAGACATTGAGGGAGAGGATTAGTGATTCCCTGGGGAATTGTGGAGTCAGGTGTCGACAACGAGTGTTGGCTCTAAACGACACGTATGACACTAACACACTCGTGAACACAGACACTGAACACTGGCACAGAACACAAAGCACTTCCCCACAGGCTCACAAAAAACACACGACACTAACTACCTCTCCCACAAGTCAAGCCAAACCAGCCATGGAGAGAGATACAGGTTGTTTAAAAAACTACCTTGGAGAGATTTGGCAACTGTGTGCTGCCTTAGGCCTCGCGTCAGGTCAGGCCCGGGTCTCGGTCACTGCATGGGTACAAGCACTCTTTTCAAGTGATTTTCAACACTATTGCAAGGCTTAGCAAACCTTACACTTTTACATGGACACCAGGACACTTAGCACTTCAAGCACTGAAATTTTCACAACACTGCACTTTGTTAAACCACTGTAACACCATGAAAACATGGAGCTACCACTCTCTCTCTCTCTCTCTCTCTCTCTCTCTCTCTCTCTCTCTCTCTCTCTCTCTCTCTCTCTCTCTCTCTCTCTCTCTCTCTCTCTCTCTCTCTCTCTCTCTCTCTCTCTCTCTCTCTCTCTCTCTCTCTCTCTCTCTCTCTCTCTCTCTCTCTCTCTCTCTCTCTGGATATCCAGGTCAGGACCCCATACTCCAGGTAGGGTCTTATCTGCCTTGTACAGCAGTTGGATTCCACGTTTGTCCAGTAATCCATTGAGGGAGAGGATTAGTGATTCCTGGGGTTGTGGAGTCAGGTCTAGGTCCACAAACTTTGATATATTCCTGGGAGGGTGATAAACATCATTTCCTTCACTCCACACTCGTGAACACAGACATTGAACTGTGTCTTCACAGAACACAAAGCACTTCCCCACAGGCTCACAAAACACACGACACTAACTACCTCTCCCACAAGTCAAGCCAAACCAGCCATGGAGAGAGAGATACAGGTTGTTTAAAAAAAACTACCTTGGAGAGATTTGGCAACTCTCTGCTGCCTCTAGGCTCTCTCGTCAGGTCTCTCTCTCTCTCTCTCACTGCATCTCAAGCACTCTTTTCAAGTGATTTTTCAACACTATTGCAAGGCTTAGCAAACCTTACACTTTTACATGGACACCAGGACACTTAGCACTTCAAGCACTGAAATTTTCACAACACTGCACTTTGTTAAACCACTGTAACACCATCTCTCTCTCTCTCTCTCTCTCTCTCTCTCTCTCTCTCTCTCTCTCTCTCTCTCTCTCTCTCTCTCTCTCTCTCTCTCTCTCTCTCTCTCTCTCTCTCTCATGATACGTAACACTCATCCCATTCTGGCCGCTTTGATCATATGCAAAACTTTAACTTTTTCACTGATGGTCATCATCTTCCTCTTCCTCTTGGGCTCACTATAGGAAGCTTTCGCAGGGACACAGGGCTTAGGCAGCATTGTAAGGGCTTAACGAATCACTACTTAAACAAAAAAAGTTATCGCGAACACAACACTAAGATACAGTATGCCAAACAGTCAACAGCGTGGACGAGACTGGCAAGATATAACCAAAGCCCATGGAAAAGAAGGTCGACCTACGAGGCATTCAATGGGTGTAATCTGAGCATCTGTGACGTCAACAGGTTCACAAGTGGTCTGAGCGGGGACATTGGTTCAGTTAGCAAGCTACTGGGTAGGTGTTCACTTGCTTCTCTCTCTCTCCCATTCTCTCTGTTCCGTACCAACATCGGTCACAATGCCGAGTTGTGAAGTGCGTGACTATTTTAATTATCAGTAGTATACAGTATAATATGTAGTATGTGATAAATGAAAACCATGATTTTTTTTTTCCTGGTAATTTTGCAGCTTAAGACATTAGTAAATTTCTGATGTCTAGTTATTGAGAAGTAAATTTCTGATGTCTAGTTATTGAGAGGTCCCCATTCAGTTACTTGTGTAGATATAAATTGCCTCAGTGATATATGTAATGTAAAAATGAAATAATAATAATAACGAAAACAGCAACACTAATATTATATTAATATTAATAATAATAAGAGCAAAAGTTTAATGATAGTAATGATAATAATAATAATAATAATGATAATAATAATTAATAACAGCAAGAGTATTGATATCATTAAATATGATAATGATACAATGGTCAAAGAGAGAGAGAGAGAGAAAGAGAAAGAGAGAGACCTGCTGGCAAGTAGAGGGTGTGGGGCAGTAATAGGAGGCAGAGAAGCCTTCACAAAACTTGTCGCCTGTGCCAGGTAAGTATGATTTGCTCAGCGGGCAGAGAGAGAGCGTGAGGTTTCCATGCAAGAAAGACACGTCCTGGGAGGAAGCTCCTGTTGGTGAACCTACTGACGTCACTAGCCCCAGCTCTTTTCCCCTTAGAGCTGTGCATAGGTTGATCTATTCTCTGGGCCTTGGATACAAGTGAAGATGTTGGGTGAGGCTGCATATGTATACAAACAATACATGTACAGTGCTTTACATACATTTTCGTCGTTATTACACACCAGCTTACTGAATTACTAAATGTACAGTATTTGTAAGTGACGCCACAGACCCCATGACATAGCGAAAAATCCGCAGAACGTATCTACAAGTATATATAAAAACTGCAAAACAGTGAAGCCGCGAAAGTCGAAAATGTGAAATAGCGAGTGAACACTGTATATCGAGCTTATGAATGAATACAAAAATAGTGATGCTTTCCTAGACCTTTATATTCATGCCATAAAACCCATGAAAATCATGAAATGCCTGTCATATCTAGTGTTATTGTAAAACAATAAGACACTACTTCCCCACTCTGCCAGTTGTTCTGCCACAGTCATGAGAATAATACAGTGGAGACTCAATACTCAAACTTCTAAATACTTGAACTTTTCAATACTTGAACACAAAAGTTCAATTTAATACTCGAAAAAATATCTGATAGTCAAACATCCACACACATGGTTGTAAACAAAGGCTCCCTTGCGTCCCACTTCCCCCTCCGCCAGTTGTGACTTGTGCTGCCGCGGTCATCAGAATAACATTCTCTTGCATTCTATGTGTAGTCTTTCATTTAAGAACTCACATTAACACCAAAGGCTTATTAGTGGTGAAAATATCTGGTAATCAAACAGCAGCACATTTGGTCGTATACAAAGCACTGTCATCTCCCTTCTCGCATCCACCACTGAACCATTCTTATACCGTATCACTTGTAATACCAGTATTACCATAATATCGGTATACCGGATGCAGGTGCGCATCCTTAGTCCTGCCAAGTCTTGGGAAAAATACCAATCTACTGCATTCTGTTGGTAGGTTTTCATTTAGAAACTTACAATGGCATCAAAGAGGCTTATTAGTAATTTTTTTTTTTTTTTTTTTTTTTACATTACAAGGGCACTGGCCAAGGGAAAACAAAGTGTTGGAAAAAAAAAATCCCGCTGGTTGCCAGGCCCTGTTGAGAGGAAAGTAGGAGAAAGAGAAAAAACAAAAAAATCTAAAAGGAGGGTCCAGTTAACGTAAGAGGTGTCTTGACACTCCTCTTTTGAAAGAGTTTAAGTCATAGGCAGGTGGAAATACAGACACAGGTAGAGAGTTCCAGAGTTTACCAGTGTAGGGAATGAAGGAGTGAAGATACTGGTTAACTCTTGCATTAGGAAGATGGACAGAATAGGGATGAGAAGAAGTAGAGAGTCTTGTGCAGCGAGGCCGCAGGAGGGGGAAGGCATGCAGTTAGCAAGTTCAGAAGAGCAGACAGCATGAAAACAGCGGTAGAAGACAGATAAAGATGCAACATTGCGGCGGTGACTTAAAGAATCAAGACAGTCAGTTAGAGGAGAAGAGTTGATAAGACGAAAAGCTTTAGATTCCACCTTGTTTAGTAAAGCTGTGTGTGGATCCCCCAGACATGAGAGCCATACTCCATACACGGGCGGATAAGGCCCTGTACAGAGCAAGCAGCTGGGAGGGAGAAAAATGGACGAAGACGCCACAGGACACCTAACTTCTTGGAAGCTGATTTAGCAAGAGTAGAGATGTGAAATTTCCAGTTTAGATTTTTAGTGAAGGATAGACCGAGTGTGTTTAATGTAGAGGAGAGGGAAGTTGAGTGTTATTGAAGAAGAGAGGATAGTTGTCTGGAAGGTTATGTCGAGTAGATAGTTGTAGAAATTGAGTTTTTGAGGCATTGAACAAAACCAGGTTTTCTCTGCCCCAATCAGAAACAAGTGAAAGATCAGAAGTTAGGCGTCCTATAGCATCTCGCCTTGAGTCATTTAATTGTTGTTGGGTTGGGCGTCTGTTGAACGCTGTTGAATAATGCAAGGTGGTATCATCAGCATAGGAGTGGATAGGGCATTGAGTCAGATTTAGGAGATCATTGATGAATAATAGAAAGAGAGTGGGTGATAGGACAGAACCCTGTGGAACACCACTGTTGATAGTTTTAGGGAAGAACAGTGACCGTCTACTACAGCAGCAATAGAACGATCGGAAAGGAAACTGGAGATGAAGGTACAGAGAGAAGGATAGAATCCGTAGGAGGGTAGTTTAGAAATTAAAGATTTGTGCCAGACTCTATCGAAGGCTTTCGATATGTCAAGGCCGACAGCAAAGGTTTCACCGAAGTCCCTAAAAGAGGATGACCAAGATTCAGTTAGGAAAGTAAGAAGATCACCAGTAGATCTGCCTTTACGGAAACCATACTGGCAATCAGAGAGAAGGTTGTGAGCTGATAGATGCCTCATTATCTTCCTATTAAGGATAGACTCAAAGGCTTTAGAAAGGCAGGAAATCAAAGCTATAGGGCGGTAGTTAGAAGGATTGGAGTGGTCACCTTTTTAGGGACAGGTTGAATGTGAGCAAACTTCCAGCAAGAAGGATAAATAGAAGTAGAGACACAGATGAAAGAGTTTGACCAGGCAGTGAGCGAGTTCGGAAGCACAGTTTTGAGAACAACAGGAGGGACTCCATCCGGACCGTAAGCCTTCCGAGAATCAAGGCCAGAGAGGGCCAGGAAAACGTCTTTATAAAGAATTTTAATTTTAGGGATGAAGTAGTCAGAGGGTGGAGGAGTAGGAGGAATATGCCCAGAATCATCCAAAGTTGAGTTGGTAGCAAAGGTTTGAGCGAAGAGTTCAGCTTTAGAAAAGAAGAGACAGCTGTAGAGCCATCTGGATGAAGTAAAGGAGGGAAAGACGAAGAAGTAAAGTTGTTAGAGATATTATTGGCTAGATGCCAGAAATCTCGAGAGGAGTTAGAATTGGAAAGACTTTGACATTTTCTATTGATGAAAGAGTTTTTAGTAAGTTGGAGAATAGATTTGGCATGATTACGGGCAGAAATATATAGGGCATGAGTTTCAGCAGTTGGATGGCTACGGAACCGTTTGTGAGCCGCCTCTCTATCATTGACAGCACGAGAACAAGCAGAGTTAAACCAAGGCTTTTTAGCTTTAGGGTTAGAGAAAGTATGAGGAATGTATAGCTCCATGCCAGAGATAATCACCTCTGTTATGCGCTCGGCACAAAGAGAAGGATCTCTGACATGAAAACAATAATCATCCCAAGGAAATCAGAATAGTACTGCCTTAGTTCCTCCCACTTAGCAGAGTTAAAATGCCAGAAGCACCTCCGCTTAGGCGGGTCCTGAGGCTGCACTGGAGTGATAGAACAGGTAACGGAAATTAGATTGTGGTCGGAGGAGCCCAACGGAGAGGAAAGTTTAACAGAGTAAGCAGAAGGGTTGGAGGTTAGGAAAAGATCAAGAATGTTGGGCGTGTCTCCAAGGCGGTCAGGAATACGGGTAGGGAACTGCACTAGCTGCTCTAGGTCATGAAGGATAGCAAAGTTGAAGGTTTGTTCACCAGGTTGGTCAGTGAAAGAAGATGAAAGCCAAAGCTGGTGGTGAACATTGAAATCCCTAAAATGGAGATCTCAGCAAAGGAAAGTGAGATAAGATGTGCTCCACCTTGGAAGTCAAATAGTCAAAGAATTTTACATAGTCAGAGGAATTAGGTGAGAGGTATACAGCACAGATGAATTTAGTTAGAGAGTGACATTGAAGTCTTAGCCAGATGGTAGAAAATTCTGAAGATTCAAGATTGTGGGCACGAGAGCAAGTGGTGTCGTTACGCACGTATGCGCAACATCCAGCTTTGGATTGAAAATGAGGATAGAGCAAGTAGGAGGGAACAGAAAAGGGGCTGCTGTCAGTAGTCACAGACAACTGTGTTTCGGTTAGGAAGAGAAGATGAGGTTTAGTAGAGGAGAGGTGGTGTTCCACAGATTGAAAATTAGAACGAAGGCCACGAATGTTGCAGAAATTGATAGTGAAAGTATTAGATGAAGTGTCAAGACACCCAAGGTCGACAGCAGAGGGGCAGTCCGACCTGGGGACATTTATGGTCCCTCCCAGAGGGGGACTCCGAGGCAGGGCGTGGTGAAGCCATTATTAAATTTTGATTTGAAGAGAGTGTAAAAGTGTAAGGTGTTGTAGTGTAGTGTAGGAAGTAGTAGAAGTTGTCTTTAGAGGGCAGGCTGCAGCTGCTCAATTGTATAAATGAGACCACAAAGGGAACCGGGAAGAGAGGACACGGGGAATCACTCAGTCTGCAGCACTGCCTACATCCCGTAAGTACCTCTCCTGGAGTATTCCACCGGGCGGCAGGTGACTACTGCCTACTCCACACAAATGAAAAATGAAAATAAGGAATTTAGTGAGAGTGCAAGTGTTAGTGAATCACAGCCCTCCTCTAGTGGTTTCACAAAAATCACACCAGGAGAAAAGTTACAACGTTTTCATGGATGATGACTCATCCTCTGGCTACTTCCCTCCTCCTCCCCACCCTTCTCCCCTCTTCTAAGTTATCCATCACCAGCCTTCACTTATGGTATGTAGAAATCAAAATTGCTAAGATTAGAACAAATTACCTGATTTATAGGTATCAATAGTTGAACTTTTTGATACTCGAACAGCCATTTGAAACTAATCAAATTTGAGTATTGAGTCCCCACTGTATTTAAAATTGATAAATTGTGATTTTTAAAGAGGGTCAGTGGAGTGTCAATCTGAATTCTGAGATCTGACGATAACTATTGTAATTGATGGCTCATAAGACACATGGGCTTGTAAGATGCACCCAGTTTTGGCACACATTAAAAAAAAAAAAAAAAAAAAAAAAGATAAATGAGCAGATTTAAACTCTTAATATGAAGTGAAGGATTTCACCTGACATTTGAAGACTCTTTCATGCATTTAGATCATTATTAGGTCCCAATATTTTGCATTTAAAAACTTTAATATTTGCTAGCAACTTATGTACCAATACTGTTGAGAGATACAGGCAATCCCCGTTTAACAAAGAGGTTACGTTCCTAAAAAACCCTTCGTTAAGCGAACCGATTATAACAAGTTTAACCCCTGACTTGAACTTCCGTTGAAAGTAAACAAAGCACGAGTGCATCATGGTACAGTGAAAGGTTTAATGAAAGTAAAAATTATGAAGTTAAACATTTAGGCAGTTTCATGTAAGTCATTATAATCATATAATGTACACTAATGTATGTATGTATGTAACTATAATGTTGATGATCTTAAATTTATGAAGGGAGGGAGAGTGAAACGGGAAAGACACTAACCGGCAACCTGTGGAATGTAAACAAAGGGCACATCATTGTATCACATACAAAACTTATGTACCACATTTCCACAAGGCTTTCCATTTTATCCATTGTAGAGTCATGAGTTCAGGTGGTTCTTTTAGCATGCAAGGAAGATACGGTCTCACCAGCCTTCTTAATAGAGTCTGCTGACTTGAAAATAGTAGAGACAGTAGATGGAATTGAGATGGTGGCGAGCAATGCTATTAGTTTTCTCGCCTCTCTCGTGCCTGTGAATAATACTCGTATCCAGTTTCACTTTGAGAGTAAGGCGACATTGCAGGGCGTTTTGGTGGTAAGTTGAGCGAGGGAAGACGAGCTGCTGTTGACGCTGTTATTGTTTTGATCAGGGGGAGTGAGTGGTGTGCGTGTTGTCCACAAGAGGCGCTGGTGTATTCAAAAGCCTGTCGACTTGCGTGATACAGCGGGGCTTTCAAACTTGGAAAAAATTACCTGGATAAAACTTCGTTAAAGCGAGTTTGGTGTTCGTTAAACAAGCAGATGGTAGTAAAATGAAACCTTCTTTGTAGTAAAATTTTGTTGTGTGAACCTTCGTTAAGCGGGGGTTGCCTGTAAAAACATGTAGTACCTGGCATATGGCGTCGACAATGACTGAGAGAGACTACAGGGGTAACAATATTTTTTTACATGTATGCAAGGTAAGAATAAGAATGTTAAAAGATAGGTGCAATTTATTTATATGAAAATGTGTTTTACTTAAGGAGTAACAGCATCATACTGTAAAGAACATAGTGAAGCTTGCCTGTGTCACCAGGTTCGGCACATAACCTACTGCATGTTCTGTTTTGGTACATGCAACGCATGGTGCATGGTCACTTAGGTAAATTCTTCCTGACTAAAGTCATTGTATGTGAATCACCATTAGGTATGACCTACTATACATTGTTACCTTAAAAGAAAATTATGTTTTGTGGTGTAGTACCAATCATCAATGCTGAACTTGTAGGATGCAGGCCCATTTCATGAGACTTTTTTTTGGGTGGGTAGAAAAAGGTGCATCTTATGAGCCATCAAATATGGTACGTAGAATACCAGATGTTCCCTATATCCTCTTGACTTGGTTGGTATTTACTGTACATTTCAGTTCAGTAATCATGTTTATTTTATGCAATTTTTACATTACAGGGGATCCTCGCAATTCGACGGGGTTAGTGCAGTTTTATGATCTTCATATTCATATACATATTATTTTCTAATTTGTTTAAATAGGATTTTGTACATTTATTGTTATTTTACAGTTTTGACATTTCTAAAGCTGGTGTCACACCAGACAAACAGACTAATACCCAGCAATGGACATTTTGTCCACTGCTGGATATTTGTCTGATGAAATTTTGTGGTCCGTTAAATCTGAAATCCATTAGATTGGAGTCTGTTGAATTGAGAGCCAAGTGTATATATGTACTCTTTTTCCAAAAAGTTGGTAAAAAATTATAAATGCATGACAGTTCATCATGAATGTGTACTCTTGATGAGAAAATCAGGAGGTTCACAGCCTTGTAGAAGGTGGGAAGTGATTGGCTAAGGATCCACCATGCTGAAAACAAAGGATCAAAGACAAGGTTAGATGCATAATGCATAGCCTCAAAGATAAACAAACTGTGTGTTCTAAAATAGTTGCAATATTTGAAGAGACATGATTGTGGCTGGTACCATAAATGCCATGATTGTGTCTGATATGTAGTAAAGATTAAACTTGATGTCATCTGTATCTATCAGATGTTCAGGTCGTCATTCCTTACTCTTTTTTTTTTTTTTGTGCCAATTTCTCATACATAATAGCATATCTTTCTATCCTATCTTGATAGCTTATGAGCTCTTCTTAAGTGATTCCTTTTCTGCATTCAATGCTGCATTCTGTGCTGTCAGACAAATACATATCAATCAAAGTCATAAGGATGAAACTGTTTCTTATAGCTTTCTGAGCCTCTGTACTTGTACTTCTCTAACACATAATTTTTTTTTCATTGTCTATATGGCATGTCAGTCTTTCACTACTTTCTCATGTATAGACAGAAGTCTACTGACTACTTAAACTTCACTTCCTCCATTTCCAGTGCCCTTACAATCTATTAAGGAATTACATCATTAGAATTTTTAACATGATTCATATTTTTTTTATTAAAACTGGTGGTCAACCTGTCTCTTAAAAGATATTTTTTTAATTGTTATATTAGATTTAATAAGACCAACATACTTGAAATTTTAAATTATGTTGGCCTGTGTTCCTTGGAGGAATGCCATTTCCCATTGATTTTAAATATTTTACTGAAAGCTTGGAATCCTTTTACAGGTCCTCAGATGCAAGAACTAGCACAGTCTACATTCTACTATGAACAGTTTCCTGAAGTGATGGGAATGTTGTGGAAAAGGATGTTACAAGACAATCGTGCAGCCTGGCGCCGCACATACAAGTCTCTCCTCTTGCTCAACTATTTGGTCCGCAATGGCTCTGAGAGAGTAGTCACATCTGCCAGAGAACACATCTATGACTTGAGAACTTTAGAGAATTTCAAATATATGGACGAACATGGAAAGGATCAAGGGCTTAATATCAGGTGTGGTATTTTAAACTTTAATGTCTATTATGGACCTGAATAGATGTGACTTTTCACTTATGAACAGTTTTTTGAACTTTAAACCATCTCTTATTCACCAAGGTGTTTAGCAAGAAATTTACTGAAAATAAAGGGTATCAAATACTTGATATCCATCTAACTCTTTCTGAAAACTCCCTTTCTCTCTGGATATTCAGTACACTCATTTATGAAGATACTACAACTTGATTGATGATGTAACACCTACAATACATATATCTCTCTCCCATTTACTCTCTCTTTCCCACTCATTCTCTTTCTCCCACTCGTTCTTTCTCTTCCGCTTGCCCGCTCTCTCCCACTTACTCGCTCTCTCCTGCTCCCTCACTCTCTCCCACTTGCTCGCTCTCTCCTCCTCACTCCCTCTCTCCTCCTCACTCCCTCTCTCCTGCTCACTCCCTCTCTCCTGCTCACTCCCTCTCTCCTGCTCACTCTCACTCTCACTCTCACTCTCACTCTCTCTCTCTCTCTCTCTCTCTCTCTCTCTCTCTCTCTCTCTCTCTCTCTCATGTGATGGTGTAGGGTGATCTCGACTAATACAGTAGTTTGTACAGATTCTTTATTTTGCAAAGCCGTAAGGTTTACATTTAATATTTTGTGATGAAATGAATGACATGATTGATATGCGAAGGTGTTCTTGTATCATGTGTGTACTTGTGAATCGTCAGTGTAGAAAGTATTGAAATATAAGAAAGTGCATGTGTGTACAGCATGTATGAGTGAATGTGATAATTGTATATAAGAGAAAGAAAACGAGTTTATAATAGTCTGTCTGAGAAGTGTGGTGAGAACGTGTGTCAGGTACAACAGAACACATGGAATGCGTGCAATGGTTGACTGATATGATCACTACAATACCCCCCTCCCTAGCTTTGAGATGGTAGGGAGAAGTGGATCCTCCTCGTGCTGGCCTTGGATTTGGGGGACAGTGGTGGCGACAAGGACAGCTGTAGTGTCTGGCTCCAGTATATAGGCAGGTTTTACCCTGTCTATGGAGACAGCGTCGGTGGAGCCATTCCTGTCCATGGTGATGGTCTTTCGCGTGTGGCGCAGAACACGGTAGGGGCCTTGGTATGGCTGCGTGAGAGGAGGGTGCACAGCATCCACATGGATGAAGACATGTGTGCAGTTAGCAAAGTCCTGGCTCACGAAGGTTCTCCCCGGCGAGGAGCAAGGTGGCACTGGCTGGAGGTGGCTCATGGCACTCTTCAGGCGGGAAGCGAAGTCTTGGGCGCTGCCTAGAGGAGAGGCAGGAGTGGGCGCCATTATCTCTCCTGGCAGACGAAGAGTAGTGCCATAAACCAGCTCAGCTGGCAAGTGCTGGAGGGTCTTCCTTCAGGGAGGATCTGATGCTGAGGAGAACGAGGGGAAGAGTCAAGGACCAGTGTTCTCGTTGTGCAGAGGCCATGAGGGGAGGACTTCACCTGACGGTGGAATCACTCCACGATGCCGTTGCTCGGGGGTTGGTAGCTGGAAGTCCTGTAGTGGCATATGCCAAGGAGAGCCATGACCTTGTTCCACACCTTGGCTTCAAAACGGTCTGAGGTGAGGCTGAGCGGAACACTGAATCTTGATACCCAAGTATATATGAAGGCTTGAGCTACGGTGTGCGTGGTAATATCAGCCAGGGGCGTGGCGTCAGCCCAGCATGTGAAACGATCCACGCAGGTGAGGATGTAACAATGGCCAGCTAAGGGAGGTAGAGGACCAACGAGGTCGATGTGCAGGTGGTCAAATCTGCCAGTGGGGTGCAGGAAGATACCAGGCAGCGTGCGAGTGTGGCAAACGACCTTTGAGGCTTGACACTGTGTAGGTGCAGGCCCAGAGACGGATGTCCTTGTTCATACCCTCCCAGATGAAGCGAGAAATCACGAGGCATTGTGAGATGCGGATGCCAGGGTGGGAGAGGTCGTGGAGCTGATGGAAGGCCAAGTAGCGGTGTCGATGGAGCAGGTAGGGACGAATGGCGTCCGTGGAGACGTCAGCGTAGACGGCGACCTTGGTGCCTGGGAGAGTAACTTGCTTCATCTGAAGCGCTGGGTTGTGCAGGAGTCTGTCCAGTTCAGCATCACCAGACTGGTCACTAGTGATGGCGACGTAGTCGAAGGAAGATGAGGAGGACACGGTGGCAACACTGCGAGAGTGTGTCTGCGGGAGCATTGTCTGCACCTTTGACATAGCGTAAGTCGGTCGTGTACTGGGTGACATAATCCAGGTGGCAGAGTTGGCATGGGGAGCATGAAGCCTGGTTTCTCAGGAACGCAGTGGTGAGAGGCTTGTGGTCGGTGTATATGTGGAAGCGACAGCTCTCAAGGAAGTACTGGAACCGCTTGATAACCTTGTAAATGGCGAGAAGTTCGCGGTCATAGGCACTGTAGTTACATTTTGCCTTGGTGAACTTCTCTGAGGAGAACGCGATGGGTTTCCATGTATCGTTCACAAGCTGTTGTAGAACCGCGCCTGAACTGGTATCGCTCGCGTCGCAGGCGAGGGAGACTTTTGCATCCATACTGGGGAAGGACAGCATGGCTGTGTCAGCGAGAGCCTGTTTGGCTGCGAGGAACACAGCGGTAGTGTCGGTAGTCCAGGTGAGAGAGACAGACTGGCCACGCTTGGCGGGCTCAGACTTGTCTGCATTGATGTGGACGCCATAGTCGCGCAAGCGTGTGAAAACTTGCTGGAGATGCTGGTGGTGTGAGGTTGTGTCTCGGCTCGCGATGAGTACGTCGTCTATGTAAGCGAAGCAGAAGGGCAAGCCACAGAGTACTTCATCAATGAAGCGTTGAAATGTCTGGGCTGAGTTGCGTAACCCAAACGGCATCCTGATGTATTCAAACAGACCAAAGGGTGTGATGAGAGCTGTCTTCAGTATGTTGTCAGGGTGCACAGGAATCTGGTAGAAGGCCTTGATGAGGTCGATGCGGGAGAAGACTGAAGAACCAGCAAGCTGCGAGGAGAACTCTTGAATGTGGAGCACTGGGTATCTGTCTTCCTTGGTGCGTGAGTTGAGAGCACGGTAGTCTCCACAAGGTCTGATGTCACCATTCTTCTCTATGATGTGAAGAGCAGATGACCAGTTGCTGCTGCTGGGCCTGATGATACCTTGGCGCATCAGAGACTCGAACTCGGCCTTGGCTTGACGATAGCATTCAGGAGCTAAATGATGGGCCTTGGTGTGAACTGGAGGTCCTGTAGTCTGGATGTGATGTGTGACGTGGTGCTTGATAGGTAATTCTGCTGAGTAGGACTGCATCAGCGTGGGGAACGACCTGAGAAGCGTAGCAAACTGGTGGTCTTTTTGGATGACGGTGAGATGCGTGCTGTCACCTGATGCTGGTTGAGCAGGGAAGGAGATGGAGGTGAGTAGGTCGATGAACCTCCGTCCTTTTACATCCATGAGAAGGTTGTAGTGTGCTAACAGGTCTGAGGAGACTGAGGTTGACAATCACTGTGCGTTGCGAGTAGACAGGAATCTTGGTTCTGTTGGCGGTGTAGAGGTGCAGGATGGGAGGAAGGTCTCGTTGCGGCGCCTTGGCAGGGAGAATACCGACATCTGCGCCAGTATCGATGAGGAAGAGGATACCAGAGCGGTAGTCACGAATGCGTAGCAGCATAGAAGGTTGTTGGCGGGTAGAGAGCTGCATCACTGCTCGCCTTTGGAGTTTGACGACTTGGTGCAGGGAGCGGTGCACTTGAGAGCTTTCTCGCCAAACTTCTGGTGATACCAGCACAATCCAGGTCTGCTGGAGCGGGAACGGTGCTGTCGGTGGCGAAGACTGACCGACCGAGAACGTGGGCGGTCTCGAAGCTGCTGCTTGAGCAAAGCAACTTCACTAGTGACCTGAAAAACGAGCTCGGTGAGGTGAGTCATCTGGCTGCTGTGAGATGAGCCAGACGAGACGGCAGAGACTGAAGAGGCTTGTGAGGGGGTAAGATAGCCGTGTAGTCGTCTGCGAGCGTAGCAGTGGCATCGGGGTGCAGGTTGTCCTTGACGCTGAATAGGCTGCATTGTATGGCGTGGAGAAGCCGCTGGTAGAAAAGCTGTTTGAAGAGCTCAGCATCAAAGGATTGGTACTTGTCACCAAGTGGCTACTTCATGCGGTGCAGGAGTTGAGAAGGCTTCTCATCACCTAATTCTTCCTTGGAGAGGAGTTCGTGGAGGCGAGTGGCAACAGAAGATTGCAGGCTCTTGAGTACGGCGGTCTTCAGTTCTTCTTAGGACTTGTCAGCGGTGGCAGCAGTAGAAATTACGGCAGAGACTTGCGGAAGCATGTCAGAAGGCAGTTGAGTCACAGCGTGGTTGAACTTGGTGAGACTGCTGGTGATTTTTGATGCCTTGAAGCTGCACTCTAACAGGGAGAACCAGAGAGACAGGTCCTGAGAGCAGAAAGGTGGAGCTCGGAAAGCAATCGCCATAGCAGTTCCGCTGTCTGAGGAAGCCATGATGAAGACTGTCTTGACAAGCACTAGAACCACAGGAGCTGGGAAGACTTGGCATGAAGAGCACAAGAACAACAGGGGATGCTGAGGACTGGCATGGAAAGCGGGGCGGGTCAGGTCGGGGCGCCAAAAACAGCAGATGGGGCGGGGCGGGGTGCCAGAAGTGGTGGGGATGCAGGAACGTCCTTGGGGAGGGTGGAGGAGACGCTGAAGGCATCTGCAGAAAGACGCAGAAAGTGTCTGCAGTAAAACGCTAAAAGCGTCAGCAGGAGGACGCTGATGGCGTCGGGAGGGTGCCAGCAATCCATCGAGTGGCCAATCCATCGAGTGGCCACGCGTGTTAATGCATTAATTCTCCCAACCCTTGGCCTCAAACCTGCGAACACCCCAGGACAAGGGAGGCAGGGCTTTTTGCCCAAGGGGAGCCAGACACGGATATTGCCGGTCTCAGGCCACCGTAAACCAAAACCACGTGATAGCTACACTCCTTGGTCACTAGTGTGATGGTGTAGAGTGATCTCGGCAAATACAGTGGATTGTACAGATTCTTTATTTTGCAAAAGCGTAAGGTTTACATTTAATATTTCGTGATGAAATGAATGACATGATTGATACGCGAAGGTATTTTTGTATCATGTGTACAGCGTGTATGAGTGAATGTGGTAATTATATTTGTAGAGAAATTGTATATAAAAGAAAGAAAACGAGTTTATAATAGTCTGTTTTATAAGTGTGGTGAGAACGTGTGTCAGGTACAACAGAACACATGGAATGCATGCAATGAGTGACTGATATGATCACTACACTCTCTCTCTCTCTCTCTCTCTCTCTCTCTCTCTCTCTCTCTCTCTCTCTCTCTCTCTCTCTCTCTCTCTCTCTCTCTCTCTCTCTCTCTCTCTCTCTCTCTCTCTCTCTCTCTCTCTCTCTCTCTCTCTCTCTCTCCTCTCTCTCTCTCTCTCTCTCTCTCTCTCTCTCTCTCTCTCTCTCTCTCTCTCTCTCTCTCTCTCTCTCTCTCTCTCTCTCTCTCTCTCTCTCTCTCTCTCTCTCTCTCTCTCTCTCTCTCTCTCTCTCTCTCTCTCTCTCTCTCTCTCTCTCTCTCTCTCTCTCTCTCTCTCTCTCTCCTCTCTCTCTCTCTCTCTCTCTCTCTCTCTCTCTCTCTCTCCTCTCTCTCTCTCTCTCTCTCTCTCTCTCTCTCTCTCTCTCTCTCCCTCTCTCTCTCTCTCTCTCCCTCTCTCTCTGTCTCTCTCCCTCTCTCTCTGTCTCTCTCCCTCTCTCTCTCTCTCTCTCTCTCTCTCTCTCTCTCTCTCTCTCTCTCTCTCTCTCTCTCTCCCTCTCTCTCTCTCTCTCTCTCCTCTCTCTCTCTCTCTCTCTCTCTCTCTCTCTCTCTCTCTCTCTCTCTCTCTCTCTCTCTCTCTCTCTCTCTCTCTCTCTCTCTCTCTCTCTCTCTCTCTCTCTCTCTCTCTCTCTCTCTCTCTCTCTCTCTCTCTCTCTCTCTCTCTCTCTCTCTCTCTCTCTCTCTCTCTCTCTCTCTCTCTCTCTCTCTCTCTCTCTCTCTCTCTCTCTCTCTCTCTCCCTCTCTCTCTCTCTCTCTCTCTCTCTCTCTCTCTCTCTCTCTCTCTCTCTCTCTCTCTCTCTCTCTCTCTCTCTCTCTCTCTCTCTCTCTCTCTCTCTCTCTCTCTCTCTCTCTCTCTCTCTCTCTCTCTCTCTCTCTCTCTCTCTCTCTCTCTCTCTCTCTCTCTCTCTCTCTCTCTCTCTCTCTCTCTCTCTCTCTCTCTCTCTCTTTTTTTTTTTTTATTTAAACAAAACTTAATACAAAGGAACATGTACCCAAAGGCACACTGTCGTGTGCTACCTATTCTAAGGGTACTACAATCTATTTCTACAATATTTACAAGACTTAAAAATAGATAATATACAAGATGGTCAGCATGTAAATGGAGCACTATTCGTTTCACTTCACTAGCACTATTCACGCACTGCACTACACTGAGTGTCACGTCACAAAGAGTGTCAGAGGAGTTGGCAGTGTCTGTCTCCACTTATGTGCCATCAGTTTGACACTGTGAGTGTTCATCTCCTGGACGTGAGGCCGTGAACAAGTTCCACATCCTGGAGACGCGTCCTGCGAAGGTGCGTTGATGCTGACACCCGTGGGATCGCGGCACCTCTACGGCGTCACCACCATTGAGCACCGTTCTCGTGCTCCGTGCGGTGACTCTTAGAGGATGACGCAGCCCTGCCAGATGTGGCACTCTTTGCACCTGTGCCTTATGGAACACTACGATCGCCGCCACGTCTCTGCGGTGTTCCAGTGAATCAAGGGACGCTCAGGCTCTGGGTGAGGTGGTAGTGCAGCATCTACTAGCCGTATGGCGCGGCGTTGGATGCTGTCCAGTCTCCTTCTGTGTGTGGCGGCACAGGACATCCAGGAGAGAGCTGCGTATTCAATCTCTCTCTCTCTCTCTCTCTCTCTCTCTCTCTCTCTCTCTCTCTCTCTTTTTTTTTTTTTATTTAAACATAACTTTATACAAAAGAACATGTACCCAAAGGCGCACTGTCGTGTGCTACCTATTCTAAGGGTACTACAATCTATTTCTCTACAATATTTACAAGACTTAAAATAGATAATATACAAGATGGTCAGCATGTAAATGGAGCACTATTCGTTTCACTTCACTAGCACTATTCACGCACTGCACTACACTGAGTGTCACGTCACAAAGAGTGTCAGAGGAGTTGGCAGTGTCTGTCTCCACTTATGTGCCATCAGTTTGACACTGTGAGTGTTCATCTCCTGGACGTGAGGCACCGCGGCCGTGAACAAGTTCCACATCCTGGAGACGCGTCCTGCGAAGGTGCGTTGATGCTGACACCCGTGGGATCGCGGCACCTCTACGGCGTCACCACCATTGAGCACCGTTCTCGTGCTCCGTGCGGTGACTCTTAGAGGATGACGCAGCCCTGCCAGATGTGGCACTCTTTGCACCTGTGCCTTATGGAACACTACGATCGCCGCCACGTCTCTGCGGTGTTCCAGTGAATCAAGAGGACGCTCAGGCTCTGGGTGAGGTGGTAGTGCAGCATCTACTAGCCGTATGGCGCGGCGTTGGATGCTGTCCAGTCTCCTTCTGTGTGTGGCGGCACAGGACATCCAGGAGAGAGCTGCGTACTCAAGGTGGGGCCGCACCTGTGCCTTGTACAGCAGCAGTCTCCCTTCCTGTCGAGGAAACTGGCGATCCTTCTGAGAGCGGAGATCCTGTGAGAGGCTTTCTTGGCAATGGTTTTGACATGCCTGTCAAACCTCAGCCCTCGATCCACCTCCACTCCAAGTATCTTGACGTCATCTTGGAGTGGGAGAGCAGCGCCAAAGACAACTTTCCTGCCATTGCTGCCATGGCGGCTGGGGACCGAGAGACAACCATTGCCTGTGTCTTCTCCGGCGCGAATGTCACTTGCCAGCGAGCACCCCACTCCTTTATCACTCGTAGCTGCTGATTGATGGCCTCAGCAGCCCGCCCACTGTCCTGGCGTGGATAGGTATAGGAGAGGGTGCAGTCATCAGCATAGGCCATGACTCCTGGCAGTAGCTGGAGAAGATCATCCACGTAGATATTCCACAGGAGTGGGCCAAGAATTGAACCCTGTGGCACTGATGCCTCCACAGGCAGGGACTCAGATGTTTGCCCGTTGACAACCACCTTGAGGCTTCTGTCCTGCAGGTAATTTCCCAGGAGTCGTAGCAAGCCACCCTGGATGCCTTTAGCACGAAGCTTTTCTAGTAATCCGTTGTGCCATACTTTATCAAAAGCTCCTGCTATGTCCAAAGCAACCACTATAGTGTCCTTGCCGTCGTCGAGGGCGTCCTGCCACTGCCTGGTGAGAAGCATCATTAGGTCGGAGGTTGACCTTCCAGGTCTGAACCCAAACTGTTGGTCTGAGAGGAGGGCATTGTCCTTGAGATGGCTACACACCACCTCTGCCACGACCCTCTCAAACACTTTACCCACCACTGACAACAGGGATATGGGTCTGTAGTTTTTTGGGTCCGTCCTGGAGCTTTTTGTGTACAGGAACTACTCGAGCCTCCTTCCACACTGAAGGCCAGACGTTTTCCCGTACACAAGTTGTGAAGACTTGGGTGAGAGGGGCAGCCAGTTCCTGGGAGCATCGCTTCAGCAGGTGCGGGCTGATGTCATCAGGGCCGGTGGCTTTCTGTGTGTCCAGCCCCGCAATAATCGCTTCACCTGCTGATGCGTCACCTCCACCATGGTGACAGTCTTCTCACATTGCTGGACCAGCTGAGGCGGTGGCTGCTGTGGATTCCCCACCTTCATTTTTCCAGCAAACAAGGAAGCCAGCAACTGTGCCCTCTCCTTACTGCTGGTGGCGACAGTACCGTCCTGCTTGCTGAGGGAGGGATGGATTCTTGGTGGCCAGTTCCTGTTTGTCCTTAACAAGGGACCACCAAGTTTTGTTTCCTACGCCAGTGCCACACAGTTTCCGGCGCAGGCTTTCCTCCCACTTTTTTAAGGCCCACTTGCTGGTTACCACCATCCTCCTGCATGCAGCCCTGTGCAGGTCCTTGTTGCGCCGAGTCGGGTTCCTCTTGTAGCGGAGCCAGGCAGCATACTTTGCCTCAGCAGCAACACGGCAACGGTAGCCAAACCATGGCTGATCCGTCGGTCTGGTGGTGTATTCCCTGTGTGGGACGTGGCGTCTCTGGAGGGCGAGAAGGTGAGAGGTGAGTGCAAGTGCTTCACTCTCTGCTCCTCCCTGTAGCAGAGTGGCCCATGGGGTGTGGGTCAGGTCGCGGCGCAGGAAGCCCAGTCTGCTTTGTCTCTCTCTCTCTCTCTCTCTCTCTCTCTCTCTCTCTCTCTCTCTCTCTCTCTCTCTCTCTTTTTTTTATTTATACCAATTTACATAGATATACAGAGTTTTGTACATTATACATTACATACTTAGTACAATATTAGGCTAAAGAAGTCACAGTTAATGCCTTCTATCCGAAAGCCTGCCTCTGTCTGTCTGTCCGTAGCAGCCACTCATTCACTGTACACTTGAACTGCTGCGTGGACCAGCAGCCCTCTACACTCGCTTGCACAGCAACAAAAGCGTTCCACAAGCCGATATACGTGTTGAGGAACTGCCTTTGTTGGTGCCACGTTCTGCACCTGGGCTGGAGCAGCTCCCCAGGGGCACGGATGACGGTTCTGGTGGCAATCTCGGCCTGTCGGGCAGGCTGCTGGAGTTCATGCAGGTGAGCCACCCTCTGCTGCTGCACCTTGAACATGACGGTGAGGCCCGCCACGTCCCGCCGGTGTTGGAGGGTGTGCAGTGTAGGGTGGAAGCCGAGCTCACTCTCCCTGATGAGCCTCGCCGCTCGGTCCTGGACCTTGTCCAGGAGAGCGAGATGTTTGCTGGCCGCGCCGCCCCAGGCAAGGCAGGCGTATTCAAGGAGGAGCGGACCTGCGACTTGTAGAGCAACTCCAGTCCTTTGGCGTCCAGAAGGTAGGAGATTCTCCTCAGGGATGCCAGCTTCCCTGAGGCCTCTCTGGCTAGTCGCTCCAAGTGGGTCCTGAAAGTTAACTTACGGTCGTAAGTTACCCCCAGCACCTCCACCTCCTCCCGCGGCGTCAGTGTCTCCCCGTTGAAGGCGAGGAGCAGGGCTTCACTCGTCCTGGTGATGCTTAGCAGCTGGGTTTTGTGAGCAGCAAACTTAACTTGCCACTTCCTTCCCCAGGCTGCGATGCGGCACAAGGTGGCGTTGATGTCACAGGTGGGTGCAGCTTTCTCCTCCAGTCCGTAGCTGTGGGATAGTGTTATATCATCTGCAAACGCCTTCGCTGCAGGAACGAGGTGTAGCAGATCATTGATATACACATTCCACAGCAAAGGGCCGAGGCAGCTCCTTGAGGAACGCCTGCCCTTATGGGCTGTGGTTTTGATTCCCGCCCATTGATAATTACTTTGAGGTGCCTGGCTCTCAAGTAATTTTCTAGGAGCTGGAGGAGTGCTCCGTCCACGCCTACAGCGCGGAGCTTGGTGATGAGCGCTGCATGCCAAACTCTGTCAAACGCAGCTTCGATATCAAGAGCCACTACTGCTGTGGCCTTGCCTCGGTCCAGGGCCTCACTCCACTTCGTGGAGAGGAGCAGGTGCAGGTCTGCCGCCGACCTCCCTTGCCTGAACCCAAACTGCCTGTTGTTCAGCATGTGGTGGCGCTCGAGGTGCTGCGTCACTCGTGAGGCCACAATTGTTTCCAGCACTTTGCTCAGCACAGGCAGCAAGGACACGGGTCTGTAATTTTTTTGCCTCTGCCTTGGAGTTCTTCTTGTGAAGAGGCACCACACTGCTTCCTTTCCACATTTCAGGCCATGTGGAGGTGGCGAGGCAGTGATTGAAGAGGGAAGTGAGGGGGCGCGCCAGCTCAGCAGCACACTGGCGTAGAACGCGCGGGCTGATGTCCTGAGGCCCCACAGCTTTGTTCTCGTCAAGCTTTCGAGAATCGCTCGCACTTCCACTTCACTTGTTATCACTTTCACTAGTGTCTCTTTCACTATTTGAGGCAGCAGCGGAGAGGGTCTTTCGGGGTCGGGGATGCACATCTTTTCAGCGAAGTGCTTGGCCAGGAGGTCTGCCTTGTCACTTGCACTGTGGGCGAAGCTGCCGTCTGCCTGGTGGAGTGCAGGGACGGAGGTGCCCCGCGACTCACCCTGCTTGTCTTTGACAAGGCTCCACCACTGCTTGCAGCCAACCTGGCCTCCCCTTAGTTTGTTTTTCAGGTTTGCCCTCCACTGCTCTATAGCCCATGCTTGCGTGGCATTCATATGCCTTGTTGCCGCTCGGTGCCTCAGTCTGTTTCTGGCCGTCGGGTGCCTCTTGAGAGCACGCCAGGCTTTGTATTTGGCATCTGATGCGGCAACGCAAGCAGGACCAAACCAAGGCTGATCTGATGCCTTTGTTTTATGGACCGAGTGCGGCACCCAGCAGACCTGCATGTTGTGAAGCAGCTCGGTGAGCTGCCTCACCTGCTGGTTGGCGTCGCCACGCAGCACTCCTCCCCACTCTGTAGTCCTCAGTGCAGCACGAAAGGCATCCCAGTCGGCAGCCTCCCAGCTCCAGAGGGTTCGTTCGAAGCTCTCCTCACGTGGTGTCTTGAACTGTACTCTGGTGAATACAGCCACGTGGTCTGAGGTCCCTACAAAGTCGAGTGGGAAGCACTGTACTGTGTGGGAAGGAAGATCCGTCACCACCGGGTCCAGGGATGACCCAGATTTGTGCGTGGGGAAGGTGACGTAGTTGTGCATGTCATGCACAACCAGTAGTGAGTTAAAGGCGTCCCTGACTGTGTGCTGGTTTAGGTCGCCAATCACTATTACACTGTCACACTGACTGGCAGTCATCAAAGAGTCCAGGTTTAATGTTAGGTAGTCCAGCAACACTGTTCCCTGTGATGGAGGCCGATAGCAACCCACGCACAATAGGCCCTTCCCATTGCTGTCGATTATTTTCAATGTCAAGAGCTCAAGTTCCCCAGGTATGGGTGTGGGTGGCTCTACTACTTGAGCATTCACAGTCTCCTTAAAGCAGAATGCCACACCCCCGCCTTGTGTAGAACGGTCTTTTCTAATCCATGGTGAGTACCCTTTGATACGGGCATAATTGCTTGGCACCTTGGCATCTAAAAAAGTTTCGCACACAAACACTAAATCTATATTTTTCTTAATAATAACACTGTGAGTGAGCTCCCCAATGTTTGTGTGAAAGCCCTCACATTGGCCGACACTATCTTTAGTTCACTGTTGGCCGGCTTGTAGCATCGCCGAGTAGTGGTGGGGCACTGCTCCATACTGTACGCCATATGGGTAAGGGGCGAGGGACCAGGGGGGCCGAGAAGCTGGCGGTCCTGCAGGAGTCACCAGTGGGGCGCGGCCAGCCTCTGGTGTGAAGCAGGCTGGTGAAGTTGCCAAGTAACGTTTCTCAGCGCGAGTAACGTCTCCTGGCCACTCTGTTTCACTGCCTGCACCAGCTCCTGTTGTCTCTCGTCGGCAGCCCTCACACGACAATCCAAAGCTGAGTGGAAGCGACCTTTGCAGTATTCACACACCTTTTTAGGACGCTGCTGCGGTGTGTAACGCGGACTACTGCTGTTCTGAGGTCGTCCTTGCTGTGGTAGTGGTAATGGTGTTGCTTCTGATTGTGAGTTCCCTCGTCTCACTGTTTTCTTTCTTCTGGGTGGTCGGTGTTGCCCTCCTGCCTGACCTCCTTCAGATCTGTTGCCGTTTGTTTGCGTTCGTCGCCTCGGCACCCCTGTTGATGTCTCAGGCTGAGATGATGGTGGGGGGGGAGCAAGTGACCGCCCTTCCTCTCTTTCCTCCGCTGATACGAGCGAGGGGTGAGGTGAAGGTGTGGGAGGGACTTGGGATGGCGCCTGACCTCTTTCCTCCGGTAATTCAGGTGAAGGATGAGGTGTGGATGGAGAAGGAATACCTGTGGTGAGTACTCCTACTTGTCCCTGCTCCACCACATTTACAGGTGCCGGGTTAGGTGTGGAAGGATGCTGGAGGTTGATTGATGTAGGGGATAGAGACGTACTTTCTTGCGTGTCCGCGGGGATAACGGATACAGCCTCATTAGGAAGTTTGTGAGGTCTTGCTGTACATGCCACTGACCTCTGGTGCAGGTCCTCGCTTGCATGAGTAGCCAAGAGGGTGTCCACTATGGATAATGCTTCCACTAGCACACATCTTTTCTCGGCCAGGCCTACAGTTACGGATCTGTAGCTCGTTAGCTGGCTCTTTGTCGTGGCTAACTCACTACGAAGCTTTCTTAATTGTTTTATCAGCTCCTCCTTCGGTAGGGTATCGAGGCCGTCCTCCGGCTGCTCCTCAACCAGATCCGTGGGCGGGATATAGGGAAGAGTCGAGGAAGAGGAATTTTCTTGTGAGTTATCCACAAAAAAAGTGACAGGGTCAGTAATCCCCGCCCGGGCGCGGAGCTGACCTGTGTCGCCGCACCTAAACTCAGCCGCGCCGGCCAGGCAGTGGACGTGGCAGAGATTAGTGCAGGGTTCTGTGGTGCACTGGTGGTCTGTTGTCGGTGACGCCTTTCGGCCACAGACTGCACACCAATGGTTTGGTCTGTACCCGCAGAGACCTTTGGGTCTTTCTATTCGGCGTTCATAGCATTCTAACACCATATCTGTAAGTGTGTGGGATGCGGGCATCGGAGAGAGAGGTGGCACGTAGTACGTAGATTGTGTGGGAAAGGTTTGGCAGAGTGAATATCCTTTAATGAGTGTGGGTGCAGCTGGTCTTAATTCCCGAGGGATTTCCGCCCCCGTAGTAGGCAGGTGGGGTGAGGTGAGGTCAGGTCGACTGGCTTCCTACTGCACCGCTTGTCCTGCTGCACTTTTCACTATTCCGTAATTTCACTGCACTACGCTGCACTTAAGTCACTTCACTTCACTTCACTGCATTGCACTGCACTGTAAATCACTTTCCTTGTTTGCTGTACACTTCCTACGTTGCTTACTTCAGGTGAGGCGGACACGAAGACACACTGTAGGAGCGACCAAGGACACGTCCTCTCCCCACGACGACCTCTCTCTCTCTCTCTCTCTCTCTCTCTCTCTCTCTCTCTCTCTCTCTCTCTCTCTCTCTCTCTCTCTCTCTCTCTCTCTCTCTCTCTCTTCTCTCTCTCTCTCTCTCTCTCTCTCTCTCTCTCTCTCTCTCTCTCTCTCTCTCTCTCTCTCTCTCTCTCTCTCTCTCTCTCTCTCTCTCTCTCTCTCTCTCTCTCTCTCTCTCTCTCTCTCTCTCTCTCTCTCTCTCTCTCTCTCTCTCTCTCTCTCTCTCTCTCTCTCTCTCTCTCTCTCTCTCTCTCTCTCTCTCTCTCTCTCTCTCTCTCTCTCTCTCTCTCTCTCTCTCTCTCTCTCTCTCTCTCTCTCTCTCTCTCTCTCTCTCTCTCTCTCTCTCTCTCTCTCTCTCTCTCTCTCTCTCTCTCTCTCTCTCTCTCTCTCTCTCTCTCTCTCTCTCTCTCTCTCTCTCTCTCTCTCTCTCTCTCTCTCTCTCTCTCTCTCTCTCTCTCTCTCTCTCTCTCTCTCTCTCTCTCTCTCTCTCTCTCTCTCTCTCTCTCTCTCTCTCTCTCTCTCTCTCTCTCTCTCTCTCTCTCTCTCTCTCTCTCTCTCTCTCTCTCTCTCTCTCTCTCTCTCTCTCTCTCTCTCTCTCTCTCTCTCTCTCTCTCTCTCTCTCTCTCTCTCTCTCTCTCTCTCTCTCTCTCTCTCTCTCTCTCTCTCTCTCTCTCTCTCTCTCTCTCTCTCTCTCTCTCTCTCTCTCTCTCTCTCTCTCTCTCTCTCTCTTTTTTTTTTTATTTAAACAAAACTTAATACAAAGGAACATGTACCCAAAGGCGCACTGTCGTGTGCTACCTATTCTAAGGGTACTACAATCTATTTCTCTACAATATTTACAAGACTTAAAAATAGATAATATACAAGATGGTCAGCATGTAAATGGAGCACTATTCGTTTCACTTCACTAGCACTATTCACGCACTGCACTACACTGAGTGTCACGTCACAAAGAGTGTCAGAGGAGTTGGCAGTGTCTGTCTCCACTTATGTGCCATCAGTTTGACACTGTGTGTGTTCATCTCCTGGACGTGAGGCACCGCGGCCGTGAACAAGTTCCACATCCTGGAGACGCGTCCTGCGAAGGTGCGTTGATGCTGACACCCGTGGGATCGCGGCACCTCTACGGCGTCACCACCATTGAGCACCGTTCTCGTGCTCCGTGCGGTGACTCTTAGAGGATGACGCAGCCCTGCCAGATGTGGCACTCTTTGCACCTGTGCCTTATGGAACACTACGATCGCCGCCACGTCTCTGCGGTGTTCCAGTGAATCAAGGGGACGCTCAGGCTCTGGGTGAGGTGGTAGTGCAGCATCTACTAGCCGTATGGCGCGGCGTTGGATGCTGTCCAGTCTCCTTCTGTGTGTGGCGGCACAGGACATCCAGGAGAGAGCTGCGTATTCAAGGTGGGGCCGCACCTGTGCCTTGTACAGCAGCAGTCTCCCCTTCCTGTCGAGGAAACTGGCGATCCTTCTGAGAGCGGAGATCCTGTGAGAGGCTTTCTTGGCAATGGTTTTGACATGCCTGTCAAACCTCAGCCCTCGATCCACCTCCACTCCAAGTATCTTGACGTCATCTTGGAGTGGAGAGCAGCAGCGCCAAAGACAACTTTCCTGCCATTGCTGCCATGGCGGCTGGGGACCGAGAGACAACCATTGCTTGTGTCTTCTCCGGCGCGAATGTCACTTGCCATCGAGCACCCCACTCCTTTATCACTCGTAGCTGCTGATTGATGGCCTCAGCAGCCCGCCCACTCTCTCTCTCTCTCTCTCCTCTCTCCTCTCTCTCTCCCCTCTCTCTCTCTCTCTCTCTCTCTCTCTCTCTCTCTCTCTCTCTCTCTCTCTCTCTCTCTCTCTCTCTCTCTCTCTCTCTCTCTCTCTCTCTCTCTCTCTCTCTCTCTCTCTCTCTCTCTCTCTCTCTCTCTCTCTCTCTCTCTCTCTCTCTCTCTCTCTCTCTCTCTCTCTCTCTCTCTCTCTCTCTCTCTCTCTCTCTCTCTCTCTCTCTCTCTCTCTCTCTCTCTCTCTCTCTGTTTTTAGTTTTGATCCTTAGAAGAAATTTGAACCCTTGGTATCCCTTGCTTGGAAGCTCATAGTCCTCCCTAATGGAGCTTACCAATGTATTTATTTTTTGCAGCTGGCACAAATTCTTATCCTCTTACGGTTATTATTTCCTGAGTTATATGTAAATGCTTCTTAATAATAGAATAATACTTTATAAGCTATAATATTAATATGATCATGTGTGAAAAATCTGAATGGAGGCGTGAACTCACTTATCCAACTAATGAAAACTTCATTACCTGTTACCCTTCTTTCTTCTGCTATATCCCATTGGCCAAATTCATGTAACAATTCTGACATAGGCCTAGAGTATCGGATTTGTTGCCTAAGAGAGCTAGATTTGGTTAGGGTAGGCTAGGTTTAAATGAAATGAGCTCATTAATTTCATAGTGTAAATCATGATTGTATTAAGAAAAAACAAGACATTTCCCACAAATAGTCATTGTCTCAAAAATTAGTTGGCTAGGGTTATATCCATAAAATGGAAAACATTTCTGTATTTCAATGTGTGTAAAGCAATAGTAGATGATTTATTATATTCCTGGTTGACATAAAAGTTTTGTGAATGTTAGACAGATATTCAAAAGAAAGGATTTAAATAAAAATGTAACCATAATTCCATTAGATGGACATGTCATGTTGAATGTTAAAAGATGGGACTTTTAGTGAAGCTTGCATATGTCTGTTTGATTACAAATTTCCTTATTTTCAGGGTAAAAGCAAAGGACTTGATTGATTTCATACAGGATGACAATAGATTACGAGAAGAACGTAAAAAAGCCAAGAAAAACAAAGACAAATATGTTGGTGTCTCCTCAGAGTCTATGGGTTTCCGAGGCTCCAGTCACAGTAAGTTGTTGCCACATTTGGAAGTTCTATTTTTAGTAGTGTTGTAATAATTTATGTTATTAGGGTGGCTAGCTTACTCTTCAGAGGTTTGAGGCTTGAACATTGCAGTCTTAATAAAATTTGTACTATACTGTCTCCAGGATTTTAAGTTTTAAGTTTGTGATTCACCAAGCTTGTGATAGGTACTTCTTTTATTTATTTATTTATTTATTTTATTTATTTTTTTTTTAATACTGACATTGCGATATGACCTGAACTATGCGGGTAGCACTCGCCATGAGAAAGTGGCGATTTCCACTCTAGTAAACAGGATGAAGGGGTCTGTGGTATTGTGGCATCACCACCTCAACACTGTATTCTGCCCCCACTGTCATTGTTCATAGCACCCCATGGTCCCAACCACACTTATACACTCACTTCTGTCTCTGTGAAGTACACTCAACAAATTTGAGGCTCACTATGGGGTGCATCCTAAAACACACACTGGTACAGTGGAACCATGCGTGCTTTGGGGTCCGAGGGGTCTCCAAGCGCATGGGTTCGAATCCTGTCCATGGTCTG
This sequence comes from Portunus trituberculatus, assembly GCF_017591435.1. Classification (NCBI taxonomy): domain Eukaryota; kingdom Metazoa; phylum Arthropoda; class Malacostraca; order Decapoda; family Portunidae; genus Portunus; species Portunus trituberculatus. The sequence continues at coordinate 681,621 of NW_025541691.1, forward strand.
AGTGTAGGTTGGGCTTCCTCACGCGGGGGAAACAGTTTCCTAGCAGGTGGGCTTTGAGATAGGAGGTATCCTAAAAAGTATCTCCTTTAGCCCATAAATTCCCGTGAAAAGCCCACAAGGTATAAAAAAAAAAAAAAAAAAAGCTTCCAGAAGGTTACGGACACTCCAGAGTGCGCTATAGTGGTGTTATGGCTTTCTGAACCTCGTAGTTGGGAAACATAAATGTACTCTCTGCAGAGGGGACAATGTCGATAAACAAACGTCTTGCTTTTTTGTAAGAGTACAGTAATTAATTGTCTGTCTCATTATCCAGCTTTATTTTTAGGATGTATTTACATATTTGCTTTCATATGTGTACGAATAAGGGCAAAACTGCTGAAAATTTTTAAGAAATTGTACATTTCATATGAGATGTTGACAGTTTTAAATTTTCACAATAGAAATAATGGTTCATTGTTTGTGACACGCAGTGTCGACCTATTTGTCTCAAACTTGGAGGCAGTACTGTACATTCATGTAATCTAATATAGTTTGACACTTGCCTTTCTCCATCTCACACATACAGGACACATGACTGTTTATACATTGCCCACAAAGAAAAGTTTCCAAAATAAAAACAAGTGAAATGTTCCCACATGACTAGAGGTGTACTTTATTTTTGCGGTCCCAGCCATATGATCTTTAGGCAGAGCTTGTGGTGGTGTGAGTCACACCAGCCCTTCTCCCTCCACTGTTCATCAACACTTCACGCATTAGTGTGCTCCCAGAGCCTGGTGAGAGAGTGTGTGTGTGTTGTGTTGTCTTAGTCTTTTGTGCCTCAACACATGTAACTTACCATATTTGATGGCTTATAAGAGGCATGGGCTCTTTAAGATGCACTCACTTTTGGCAGGTATTGAAATGAAAAAAATGATCAATGAGGAGATTTAAGCTCTAAATATGAAGTGAAGGATTTCACCTAATACTTGAAGACTCGTATGCATTTAGATCATTATTACATCCTAATATTTTGCATTTAAAAACTGATCTTTGCTAGTAGGCTACACACCAATCCTGCTGTAACTTGTGAGATGTAAACATATACATGGCATATGGTACTGGCAGTGACTGTAAGAGAGTCAGAGACTACAGGGCTGATAATCATGATTTTTTTTTTTCTCTCCACATGTATGCAAGGTAAGAATGTTAAAAGATAAGTGTAATTTTAATTGTATGAAAGTATTTCTTATCTCAAGGAGTAATGGCATCACACTGTAGAACATAGTGAAGCCTGCCTGTGTCAAGATTAAGATCACTGACACCGACCACATATGTTATAGTTCAGTGCGTTTTGGTTGGGAGCCGATACAAAGGCTTTCAATCCCACACCAACTACTGGACTGAACTGATCATATAGTGCATGGTGTATAGTCACTTAGACAAATTGTTCATGACTGGTGTCATTGTATGTGAATTACCAGTAAGTATGACCTAATATTAATATAATGGTACCTTGAAAGAAAGAGTTGTTTTGTGGTGTAGTACCTATCATCACTTTGTTTACATCTGCAAAGATTTCTCTGTAATGAACCTTTGCCTCATAGGATGCAGGGTCATTTCCTGAGACTTCTTTTAGAGAAAAAGGTGCATCTTATGAGCCATCAAATATGGTACATTAACTTTGGAGCCCTACCTAACAACTCCAGCTGATCACAGTGGGGTGTAAGAAGCTCAACATGGAGGAGAAGACCCATTGCTCTCACCCTATTGGAGCAATGCATGCCTAGGAAATGAGTGGTGGAGGAACTGAGTGTGAACAGATGGTCCATTTACTGGCTGAAAATAGAGGCAGCACAGAAACCAGGCTCCAAGGGCAAGAGGAAGACTACTCCTGAGACTGAATGCATCCTAAAGCGTAAAGTAAAAAAGAATCCATCTATAACAGTAGCAGAATTAAAAACTAACCATCCTGAGCTGTTACAAAACATCGTGATCCACAGCATCCAATATTGCCTCCAAAAGGACCTTAAACCTCTGCTTACGGAAAGGATGATGAAGAAAAGGATTGCATTTGCAAAGAAATATAAGTACTGAACACCATAGCAGTGGAATAAGGTGATGAGCGATGAGACCACCTTTCAACTAGTAAGGATGGGCCCCAAAGTGATGAGGAGGCCCAGTTGTGGGTAAATTAATGGAATAAATTATAGCGAAAAACATTAGGGAACACCTAGACAAAAACGGCTTGATAAATCAAACACAACATAGATTTAGGAAGGAAGTCATGTCTTACAAACTTGTTGAACTTTTATAGTAGGGTTTATGAGGCGGTAGATAAAGGTGATAATTATGACAATCTATACTTAGATTTCAGTAAAGCCTTTGACAAGGTACCTCACCAGAGGCTCTTAAAAGAGGTTAAAGCACACGGTATAGAAGGTAGAATATTAGACTGGATTAGAGCGTGGTTAGACGACAGGCGACAAAGGGTAGTAATTAATAGATCTAATTCTGAGTGGGGAGAAGTAGTTAGTGGGGTGCCACAGGGCTCAGTTTTAGGGCCATTATTATATCTAATATATATCAACGACTTGGATAGTGGAATTAACAGTGACATTAGTAAATTTGCAGACAATACAAAGATAGGTAGATTAGTTAGGTCTAATTTGGATGCCATGGCCTTGCAGGTAGACTTGGATAGGATGAAAGAATGGACAGATAGATGGCAAATGCAGTTCAGTATTAGCAAGTGCAGAGTACTGAGCATAAGTAGAGATAATCCAAGCAATAGGTACATGATAGATAACGTGGCACTAGGTAGTTCCAAGTATGAGAAAGATTTAAGAGTCATAGTTAGCTCCAATCTCGGTACAAGGAAGTAATGTATTGAGGCCAGAAATAAGGCGAATAGAGTATTAGAATTATTTTTAGAAGTGTTAAAAGCAGGAGTCCTGAAGTAATACTAAAATCATACTTGGCGCTGGTCAGGCCACATCTTGACTATGCGGTACAATTCTGGTCCCCACATTTCAGGAAGGACATAGCTGTGTTGGAATTAGTGCAAAGGAGGATGACTAAAAAGATACAGGGAATGAGGGATATTCCCTGTGAAGAGAGATTGAAAAAGTCAATTTGCATTCCATAGAAAGACCTAGGTTAAGAGGAGACCTGATAGAAGTATTTAAGTGGTATAAGGGTTTTAACAAAGGGGACATGAATGTAGTTCTTAGGATCAGTAGCGGGGACTGAACCGGAAATAATTAATTTAACCTTGAAAAATTCAGGTTTAGGGAAGAAATGGGAAGAAACTGGTTTTCAAACTGAGTGGTTGATGAGTGGAACGGTCGCAGTGGTCATGTAGTCAGGGCTGAGTCAATAGGGAGTTTTTAAAGAAGGTTAGATAAGTTCATGGATGGGGATGATAGATGGAATTAGGTAGCTTAAGCACACAGGTACTGCCTCGTATAGGCCTGGCGGCCTCTTGCAGCTTCCCTCTTTTCTTATGTTCTTATGTGTCCCGGCATAATCTGCAGTACATGATTAAGACTAAAAAAACCTGGATAATGTTATGGTGTGGGGTGGTTTAATGGTTCAAAGGGCAGGGTTGGACTGTATATCCTCCTCAAGAATGTTACAATAAAGACAAATAATTACATTGAGGTTCTAAGGGAATATTTGCTTTTTATATGGGATATTCATGGGTGTGAATTTTTTATGCAAGATGGTTCTCCATCCCACAGGGCCAAAAGTGTGAAAAATTTTCTGGCAAACAGTAATATTCCTCTGTTTGAGTGGCCTGGTAATTTCTGACCTTAACCCAATAGAAAATGCCTGGAATATAGTATTAACCATATAGAAAATGCCTGTAACATGATAAAAGATGGTCACCATGTCAAAGGGGCAGCCATAGGAGTCTCCAGCAGACCGCAACTATCCATTGTAGAGGTTACTCCAGTTGATGAGCATAAAATGCGACTAAGGCTGAAGCACAGTCTAAGCTTCATGTTTGTTCTTGCAGTATACGCTCCTACTTAGATGTGTTAAACTGAAGAGAAGGAGAAGTTGTACGCCAAACTCAACTCTGTACTTGACCAGTGTCCCTGTCATGATGCACTTATTGTCTTGGACGACTTTAATGCTGTCACTGGCACTGAGAGAGCCGGTTACGAGCTATGTGTTGGTCCCCATGGCTCTGGTACCAGGAATGACAACAGCTCTTTCTTCTGAATCTTGCAAGATCCAGAAGGTTGAGAATTGCAGGTTCTTGGTATCAGAAACCAGCGCTGCACTGCTGGACTTAGTATAGCAATATCGGAGGGGTAGCGTCAGAGATCAACCATATCCTTGTTAGTACGAGTACTCGTTAGAGAATCCTCCAGAACTGCAGGGTTTTTCAGAGTGCCAAGTTCTTTGCCACTGATCACAGGCTTGTTGTTGCTACACTCAAGCTTCATGTCAAGTCCAGAAAGCCTCCAAGATATGATCACACTATCAGCTTGAGAAATTGAAAGACTTGACATGTGCTCAGGAATATGCAGTGGCAGTCTCCAATCGGTTTGGAGTGCTCGACACCATTGAGGACCTGGTAGAGCTATAGAATATCTTCAAACGTGAGACTCTTCAGGCTGCCAAGGAGTACGTTGGGGAAGCGCCCAAGGTCACGGAGTGGTTTCGCCTCGGTAGAGACGCTGGACAATATTGAGGAGAGTCACGTTGCCAGACTTGCTGGGAACCATGACCAGTACATAGGACTAGAGCTCTCCTGAGGAAAGACAAGGAGAGATATGTCAGGGGTCTCACTGAGGATGTAGAGTGTCATTTAAATGCTATTTCCAACCTGCCTATCGAGCCCTGAAGAAACTCTGCTCCAAGTCTACGTCTCAGGTAAGTGCTATCCGAACAGCAGATTGTCACCTCATATTGGACGCAGATGGGTAGATGGCTGAGTACTTTGAGCAGCTGTTCATGGTAGATCCTCCAAGCGGACAGCTCCAAACTACAGGGTTACAGATGCTTGATGATGTCAAAAAGGCTGTGGCAAAGTTGAGGGGTGGAAAGGCATCTATCATCAGTGCGGAGCTGCTTAAAGCGGGAGGTGAGGCCATGATCCGTGGGTTGCATGCTGTCTTGACTGCTGTATGGAATTCAGGTACCATTCCTCCTGACTGGTAAAAGGGGTTGGTCATCCCTATCTGGAAGGGGAAAGGGGACTGTCATGAGTGCAACAACTACCGCAGTACAGGCAACCCCCACTTAACGAAGGGGTTACGTTCCTAAAAAAAACCTTTGTTAAGTGAAACTTCGTTAAGCGAACCGATTATAACAAGTTTAACCCTTGACTTGAATTTCCTTTGAGAGTAAACAAAGCGAGAGTGCATCATAGTACAGTGAAAGGTTTAATGAAAGTAAAAATTATGAAGTTAAACATTTAGGCAGTTTAATTTAAGTCATTATAATGTACACTAATGTATGTATGTACGTAACTTTATAATGATGATCTTAAATTTATGAAGGGAGGGAGAGTGAAATGGGAAAGACACTAACCGGCAACCTGTGGAATGTAAACAAAGTTCGCATCATTGTATCACATACAAAACTTATGTACCACATTTCCACAAGGCTTTCCATTTTATACATTGTAGAGTCATGAGTTCAGGTGGTTCTTTTAGCTTGCAAGATTCTTAATAGAGTCTGCTGACTTGAAAATAGTAGAGACAGTAGATGGAGTCAAGATGGTGGCGAGCAATGCTATTAGTTTTCTCGCCTCTCTCGTGTCTGTGAATAATATCCAGCTTCACTTCGAGAGTAAGAGACTTCCTGGTCTTCTTAGCAACGCTAGGTGACATTGCAGGGCGTTTTGGTGGTAAGTTGAGCGAGGGAAGACAAGCTGCTGCTGACACTGTTACTGTTTTGAACTAGGGGATTGAGTGGTGCACGTGTTGTCCACAAGAGGCGCTGGTGTATTAAAAAGTCTGTCGGCTTGCGTGATACAGCGGGGCTTTCAAACTTGGAAAAAATTACCTGGATAAAACTTCGTTAAAGCGAGTTTGGTGTTCATTAAATATTTAGAGCAGATGGTAGGTAGTAAAATGAAACCTTCGTTGCTGTGAAATTTCATTGTGTGAACCTTCATTGCCTGTATAACACTGCTCAGCGTACCAGGCAAGGTGCTTGCCCATTTGCTGTTGATGCGTGTCCACAGTCACCTGCTGAAACACCAGAGACCTGAACAGTCTGGGTTCACGCTTGGTAAGTCGACAAGTGACTGGATCCTAGTGCTTCATGTACTAGTGGAATGTTGATGTGAGTTTCAACAAGGGATGCTTGCAGCCTATGTTGATCTCAAAAAGGTGTTTGATTCAGTGCATTGAGAGACATTCTTGGACCTTGTACGTCTCCATGGGATTCCTGCAAGGAAATTATTGGTCTATTAACTGGCCTCTACTACAGGACTGTGAGTACTGTGAAGTGTGGAGGGGGCATGTCTAGCTTCTTCCCTGTTAACATGGGAGTGAGACAGGGATGCGTGCTTGTTCCGTCACTTTTCAACACTTGCAAGGACTAGGTACTAGGCAGAGTTGTAGAGCAGTCATTGTGACACATCTGTTGGCAGTACTGAGATTACAGTTCTTGTTTTTGCTGATAATGCAGTAATCTTTGCTAGTCACTAGAGGTTCTGGTAATGGCTCTAGAGGCACTGCACGAGGAGGCAAGGCCTCTGGGACCAAGGTTCAGGTGTTTGGAGGCTTGCTGGATGAAACAGTACAGTCCGTCCATGCTTGTGGCAAGGACATTGAGATCTCAGAAAACTTCACATATCTTGGTAGTGTAGTGTGTAACGACAGTGGGTCAAGCCAGGAAGATTGGCCTGGCCCACGATGTTATGGACACACTCAACACGAGTATTAGGTGTTGTCGGCACTTGTGCAGACGGGTGAAGATTCGGATCCTCAAGTCGCTGGTGATCCCTGTCTTACTCTATGGTTGTGAGACATGGATGCCAAACACCGATCTGAAGAGACAAAATGATGTCTTTGGTATTAGAGGCCTTCGCAGGATCATGGGGTACCGCTGGTATGACTTTGTGTCAAATCATTGATTGCTCCGTGAGACTGATTTGATGCCGATTAGCAGCATAGTCCGTCAACACCAACTGCGATTATATGGGCTTGTGGCATGCTACCAGGAAGCTGATCCTGCATATCAGGTTGTATCCGAAAAGAATAACCCAGCATGGTGGAGGCCAAGGGGACGTCCACAGAACTCATGGCTGTTGCAAGTCTTTGCCTCTTGCTGGGAGTTACTTGGCATGTGAAGGGAACCTGCATGGAGACTCACGAGGCATGACCGCCTGGAGTGGCACTGCAGGGTAGGCTAGGTGACGCACCCATGATTGATAATTGATGGTAAAAGATGAGGTGGAGAAGTATCAGCCTGCTTCTATCCCAAAGCTGAAGGGGGACCTAAAAAGTGTATGGACATCTCGTATTTAGAAAAACTAGCCTCTTCCATGCCTGAGAGGCTTAAAATGGTGCTGAAAAACTAAAGAAATATGACTAAGTACTAGATGTACACAAAGGGATGCAATAAAACAAGTGGAAATTGTACTTTTGTGTGTTTTTATCCAAAAAAACATAGTGGGAACTTTTCTGTTGCAATGGCTGTAGTATTGTGGTAAATAAGATTATCTGTACAAAAATAAGTTTATGATATATATATATATATATATATATATATATATATATATATATATATATATATATATATATATACGTATGTTTATTTTTATTATCTGTAATGACAAGGATGACATATGTGATGAAACTATGAAACTTGAGGAGATAATGTGCAAAAATTGGAATGGTAAGAATTTAGGACTCAACTTGAATACTTGAGACTTGTGAGATATTTTAGTTATGTTTATAGAATAATTACATTTATGTATTTATTAACTTAACTAAATGAGTTGACATATATTTCAGGTGAGTGGGACAATTGGGGAAACAGCAGAAGAAAAGAAGATTCTGATTTTGGAACTCGTTTTGAAGACTCTCCAAACATCAGGTATGTCTGTTAATATGTAGGCTTTGGTCTTCATAATGGCTGAGAAAAACTGCTAGATTAACTTGCCAACTGTTACACAACCAAAAAAAAACTTTGTACAATGGAAAGAAACTTTTATATCATTTGTGTTATTGAACCAAGTCACATAATAATATGAATATTTTTAGCCACCCTCATCAGAAGAACAAGTAAGATGGCAAAATTATCTAAATACTACACACGTAATCACTAGTTAGGGATATATCATCATCTTTGGATGAATGTTATTTTTGCCTCTATGTAAGTTTAGTTTATTAATTCAGGGATTAGGATGATGTGGGGGTATATCATTCTATAAGTGAAAAAATATTACTAAAATCAAATTTAAATTTTAAAGATATGACTGAGTCAGAATTATTCTTCAAAGAAGGTGCTACCTATGACATGGCTAAATTTTATCTGGATGTAATTAGTAACTTTTTTTTTTAACTATTTAACAGATAATTTCCATTTTGTATGAATCACCTCCATAGTGGGGATAATTGGTATATATATTATGGGAGTGTTCCATGCATAAAGTTTTCACCCAAAAAAATTAATTACAATTTATAATGAATGAGATATTGCTGTCTAAAATTAAAACAAACACATTATTGAAAGTGTCCTATTGATTAATGAACAACAGAGAATTATCTTTTGAGGCATGGCTGCCTTATCTTGGTGATCAGTATTACATTTCTATTTCATCTCTGAAGTACCAATAACAAGTATTATAAATGATGTTTTGCTTTGTGAAGTAAAACAGATGTGCATCCAGTATTGTTTATCAAAACTGGAAAAATGAATTTAGCTTTTAACTTTTATTATCACTAGGCTACCTCATTTCATTTTAAATGGAAACAGTGGAATATTTAGTTTGACCATGCTTGAAAGTTGTTGAATACTCCCTTGTTAGGGCAACAACACACCTTTACAGAATTCTTCGGACACCTCTGCTTTGTCCTATATTAGAGGGAAAGAAAAAGTGTCTGGAAAACCAAACATAAGATTTGAACTGGAGAAAACTTAATTATAGCTGGTATTGTCCTCAATAGAGAGGAATTTACCAATATAATGCACCTTTTCCCAAACATTTCACCCTTCTTCCAGTTCCAGCTCCACCAATATGAAATCCCCTATTTCTGCTTCATTCTGTGCAGATGGATAGGGCTGGCCTGCTTCATCATCCACCTCATCAGAATATTCATACAAGTCATCTATAACCACCTCAGGGTTGTTTTCATCTTCATTACTCAGTGGTTCTTGTGGTCTTGTCACTTTTCTGATTTTTTGCCATCGTCATCTCCATCTTGCCCTTCTGTTGGAGGTTCTCAATGGTCTCCTCATTTTCTGTGAGGATGCATGCAAGGACCCTCTTCCTCCCTTTCTTATGAAGTCATGCTGCAACCTTAGGTTAGGGACAGATATCTTGTGGTGTTAGGCTGCTGCTCGAGGTAGAAGGAATGGCAGCTGTAGTACTGTCCCTGGAGGGTGATGGTGGAGGACAGTCAAGTGTAGTGGAGGTAGAAGTTAGGCTTACAGAAATGACAGACTCTTCAATTGCATTACTTGGCTGGGGACTGGTGGGACTACTACAACTGTCCTTATCCTTTGGATGTGCTGCCTGGTCACTGACAGCTAATCTCATGTAGACTTCACTAGAAAGTATGTTTCAATTTACTGGCCAGATGTCAGTAGCTGAAAAGCCACTCATCACATTTGAGGAAGTCCTGGCTTTAATCCATGCCTTGGTGACAAAATCTGGGAGCATTTGCTCTGTAATATGAACCTAAGGATGCATGAAGGGATAGTCATTCAGTAGTCCTCGCATATGCAACTTGAAAGCACATTTCCACAATGCTTTCCATTTTATTCATTGCAGAGTCACGAGTTCGGGTGGTTCTTTTAGCTCGCAATGGAGATACGGTCTCACCAGCCTTCTTAATAGAGTCTGCTGAGTTGAAAATAGTAGAGACAGTAGATGGAGTCAAGCCATGGTGGCAAGCAATGGTATTAGTTTTCTCACCTCTCGTGTCTGTGAATAATATCCAGCTTCACTTAGAGAGTAAGAGACTTCCTGGTCTTCTTAGCAATGCTAGGCGACATTGCAGGGCTGGTTGCAGGGCGTTTTGGTGGCATGTTGAGCGAGGGAAGATGAGCTGGAGCTGTTGCTGGACGCTGTTATTGTTTTGAACTAAGAGCAGGGAAGGGGAGGGGAGTGAGTGATGTGCGTTTTGTCCACGAGAGATGCTGGTGTATTCAAAAGCCTGTCGGTTTGCGTGATACAGCAAGGCTTTCAAACTTGATAAAAATTACCTGGATAAAATTTTGTTAAAGTGAGTTTGGTGTTTGTTATACGAGCAGATGGTAGTGAAAGGAAATGTTCGTTATAGCAAAATTTCATTGTATAAACGTTCATTAATCGGGGATTGCCTGTATTATGCTGATTTTCCCTGGAATCATTACTGTTTCTGTGTCAGAAATCTGTCTGTGTGCTGAATGCATAAGAGTTGATAGTGTCTGGCATGGAGGCATACATTCCTCATTCTTTTTCTCAACCTAAACCTTCTAAACTTTGGTTTAACTCAACCTGTTCTCGTGCTATACATGGTAAAGGGGTTGTCACAAAAGGTACTTTAGCCTTACATCACTTGAATCTCATACACTATATTTCTGCCCAGAATCATGCCAAGTCTGTTCTTCAACTTGCCAAACACTGTATCATAAATAGAAAATATCAAAATCTTTCAAGCTCCAACTCTAGTTGAGACTTCTGCCATTTTGCCAAAAACATCTCCAATAACTTTACTTCTTCATCTTTCCCTCCTTTATTTCATCCTGATGGCACAACTGCCATCACATCTGTCTTTAAAGCTGAAATCTTCTCTCAAACCTTTGCTAACAATTCCACCTTGGATGATTCTGGGCTTGTCCCTCCCTCTCCTCCTCCCTTTGACTATTTCATGCCTTTAATCAGTTCTTTGTTTTCCATGTCCTCACTGGCTTAAACCCTCAGAAGGTTTATGGACCTGATGGGGTTCTTCCTATTGTTCTCAAAAACTATGCTTCCTTGCTTGCACCTTGCCTGACCAAACTCTTTCAACTATGTTTATCGACTTCTACCTTTCCTTCATGCTGGAAATTTGCCTATATTCAGCATGTTCGTAAAAAAGGTAACCATTTCTGCCCTATAGCTTCAATTTCTAGCTTCTCTAAAGTTTGAATCTATTCTCAATAGGAAGATTCTCAAACATCTGTCACTTCACAATCTTCTGTCTGATCACCAGTATACCTTCCATCAAAGCCACTCTACTGGTGATCTTCTGGTTTTCCTTATTGAGTCTTAGTCATTCTCTTTCAGAGATTTTGGTGAAACTTTAGCTGTTGCGTTAGACATATCAAAAGCTTTTGATAGAGTCTGGCACAAAGCTTTGATTTCAAAACTGCCCTCCTGTGGCTTCTATCCTTCTCTCTGCAACTTTATCAAGTTTCTTTTCTGACCATTCCATTGCAGCCATGGTAGACAGCCACTGTTTTAAATCTATTAAGGTTGGTGATCCTCAGGGTTCTGTCCTGTCAGCCACTCTATTATTTATTAATGATCTTAACTAAACTTCTTGCCCTATCCACTCCTACGCTGATGATACCACCCTACAACTTTTCCATGTCTTTTCAGAGACGACCAACCCTTCAGGCCTTGCTGCACAAGGCTTTATTCTTCCTCTCATCCCTATTCTGTCCAACTCTCTAATGCAAGAGTAACCAATACTCTCAATCATTCATACCTTTCACTGGTAAACTTTGGAACTCCCTGCCTGCTTCTGTATTTCCATCTTCTTATAACTTGACTTCTTTTAAGAGGGAGGTTTCAAGACATTTGTCCCTGATTTTTGGATAACTCTTATGATCTTTAAGGGAACTGGCAATCCAGTGGGGCCCTTTTTTTTCTCTCTCTCCTCATTATTTGTTTACCTTTAGCCAGCTTCTCTTTTCTATTCATTCAGCCTTTGTAATTGAAGATGTCATTGGATTGTCCCTTTCATAAAGGAGTCATTCTAGTGCTTCTTGGGAATTTGCGCATCCGTGACGTCAGGAGATTCACAAGTAGTCAGAGCGGGGGCGTTGGTTCAGTTAGCAAGCTGCTGGGTAGGTGTTCACATGCTTCTCTCTCTCCCATTCTCTCTCTGTTCTGCGCCAACATTGGTCACAATGCCGAGTTGTGCAGTGCGCAACTTTTAATTATCAGTAGTATATAATATGTATGTGATAAATAAAAACCATTATTATTATTTTTTTTCCTGGTAATTTTGCACCTTAAGTCTGTTACATTAGTAAATTTCTGATGTCTAGTTATTGAGAAGTAAATTTCTGATGTCTAGTTAGTGAGAGGTCCCCATTCAGTTACTTGTGTAGATATAAATTGCCCGAGTTATATATGTAACAAAAATGAAATAATGATAATAACGAAAACAGCAACACTATATTAATGTTAATAATAATAAGAGCAAAAATTTAATAATAGTAGTAGTAATAATAATAATTAATTATAGCAAGAGTATTGATATCATTAAATATGTTAATGATACAGTGGTCAAAGAGAGAGAAAGAGAGTACTCTGACAATTGAGAGAGAGAGAGAGAGAGAGAGAGATCTGGCAGGTAGAGAGAGGGTGTGGGGCAGTAATAGGATGCAGAGAAGCCTTCACCAAACTTGTCCCCTGTGCCAGGTAAGTATGATTTGCTCAGCGGGCAGAGGGAGAGCGTGAGGTTTCCATGCAAGAA
>NW_025541691.1:694962-707756 GCF_017591435.1 Portunus trituberculatus
GGTGTGAAATTCCGAACAGCTGATCTGCTGCTAGCCTCCCTCAGGCAGGCAAGGTGTTCCCGTACAGCCTATTACTTTATTTGTCAGTAATTACAGACATTCTAACACGGTGTCAGATTTATCTGTAAATTACCTCTCAGTCAATACTACTCGTCTCATTGCAGAATATTGCTGTACCCCAAAACTTGTAGAAATGATAGCGAGTTATGCAGTTTGTTCGATGGTGAAAAGTAGTGAATTATTCAATCGTTTCTGCAAATTTGTGGGTGTTACAGTATCCCATGATCAGACAAGTGGTATTACAGACTAGGAATTTACCAGTAAACATAGTCCTGTCTATCACTACTCCTAAATCCTTTCCCTCCTCTATTGCCTCTAGCCAACATCCCTCCATCTCATAGCTAAAGTTTGTGTTGTCTTTACCTAAATGCATAACCTGACACTTTTTAGAATTAAACTCCATCTGCCACCTGTCTGCCCATGCTATCAGCCTGTCCAGGTCTCGTTGTATTCTGTAATTGTCCTTTTCACCCTGTACTGCACATGCTATCTTAGTATCATCTGCAAACTTTGATACTTTGCTACTAATTCTATATCTGAATCGTTAATGTACAACAAGAAAAGAAGAGGTCCTAGCACTGATCCTTGGGGTACCCCACTAACCACTTCCTTCCACTCAGACATTGCCCCATTTAATACTACTCTCTGTTTCCTATCAGAAAGCCATTCACTAATCCAATCAACTAACCTACCCCCTATCCCATGTAGTCTCAATTTGTACACTAGCCTCTTATGTGGTACCTTATCAAACGCCTTGCTAAAATCTAGATATATAACATCTATGCTATTTCCATCATCTAACTCCTTGGTAATATATTCTAAGATATCAAACAAATTTGTAAGACAGGACCTCCCTGATCTAAAGCCATGTTGGGTATCTCTAATTAATCTATTCTCATTTAAATGCTCCCAAATACTACCCTTAATGATTTTCTCTAGTATCTTACATACTATACTAGTTAAACTGATCGGTCTATAATTATTCGCATCATCCTTCCTACCTTTTTAAATATTGGAGTAACATTAGCTAACTTCCAGTCCTGAGGTATCTCAGCAAACCTAAGTGATCTTTCAAAGATTAACTTAAGTGCTTCAGAAATACTGTCTACACCCTCCCTAAGTACTCTGGCATGTAGCTCATCAGGACCACTAGCTTTCCTATCGTCTAGTTCAAGAATAAATTTCCTAATAATTCCCGGTTTTATATCAATATTTTCTAAAGCTCTTAAACTACTCGTCGCACTGTTTGTAACAGGATTTCCTATTCTTTCCTAGTAAATACTGAAGAAAATTGTTCATTCAATAATTCTACTATGTCTTCATTTTGATCCACTACTACACCATCTTTTCTGAGTGGTCCAATCCTATCCTTATTTCTTTTATCACTGACCTTGTAATAACTATATAATTTTTGGGATCTTTACTCCCAGCTCTAGCTAGTTTTATCTCTGCCTGCCTTTTACTTTTTTATAACCTTACTCAAATCATCCCTGACCTGTCTGTACCTAATCAAATCTACATCTTCCCACTTTTCTGCAACTCTCTATATGCCCTCTTCTTCTCTCTGATCTGGCTACCTATCTCATGAGTCCACCATAATGGCTTCCTGTTTCTCTGCCTTATATCTTTGTAAGGGATACACTGCATCACTATACCCTTTACTACAACCTTAAAATATCCCACATCTCCTGTGCAGTTTTATTTCCAAAACTATCTTCCCAGTTTACCTCTCCTAATAACTGACGTAACCTACCATAATTGCCTTTCTGATAGTTTGGGACTCTAGTCTTATTCACTATATTATCCCTACTGGAATTAATGATAAATCTAATTATATGATGGTCACTGTTTGCAAAGTCTCTCCTACCTCAACTTCCTTTAAACAATGCTCAATATTTGTTAGTACTATGTCTAAAACCTTCCTCCCCTAGTAGGTTTATCTACCATCTGCACTAAATAGTTATCCTGAAAACTTTCCATAAACTTATTTTCACTAGCATCTCCTACCATCCTCTCCCAGTTTACTGACTTAAGATTAAAATCCCTAAGATAATTGTCTGACTAGTACACCCCTATTTATCTCATCTACCATAAGGTTGTCTACTCTGCTGACTGGTTAGGTGGTCTATAAAAGCTCCTACTCTAATAACCTTACTTTTGTTTACTCTAACATCCAGCCATAAGGACTCTACTCTGTTATCTACCTTAATACCATTAACCTGACTGGAAATGAAGGATTTTTACATAAATAACTACTCCTCCACCTATCCTACCAATTCTCTGGTGTAAATACATAATGTATCCATCTACTTCATATTGTTTCCTATTTTCCTAAACTTTTCCTCATTTACCCATGCCTCTGTGACACATACAACATCTAAGTCCTCCTCAACTATATAACTAGAAAACTCGTCCTTCTTGTTCCGTCTATAGCTTGTTTTTTTCTGATTTCTTAACCCAACGCTTATTATACATCTACACTGCACACATAATTTAAACCAATACATCACATCCTTTCATGTAAATATGCATATAAAGCAATCTTTATTTCCCATACACCTCTCGCACCAAACAGGTAAACATCTTACCCAAGGATCATAGCTGTCAAGGAGTTCCTGAGAGAATGTATCAGATGCAATTAGTAGTATTAAATGGTGTCTGGTTTAGGTTTTTGCCCTATCCTACAGGAGCTGCCCCAGGAGAAACTTACACCTGTAGAATCAAAATCAAGATCAAGATGTATTAGACTTTGTCTAATATATCTTGGTCACCCTTTCCTTGGTTCTCCTCACTCACGCCCATTCAACGCCCAAGGGTAAGTGACTGTTATGCATCTACTATTCACTCTCAGCCCGAAAGTGCAAACCTATTGTAGATATGATAGATGTGAATAGTATTCCTTACTCACATCTCATTGTTCTCTCTGTCACCCAGATGTCTCTACAAACACTTTTGCTAATATATCGTCTCCTTCACTTATTTATACATCCTTACATAGTCCATACACGCATACATGTCTTCCTATCTCGGTGTAATAGTCAAGAAGGTTTTAGTGAGATAAGATAGTTATAATCATGCTTGGTCATGTCACCACCAAGCCTTCCAAACCCACTTTTAAAACCTTCAAACCTCCCACCAGTTAAAAAGACGAAACAGATTATGGTGATCAACAATTACAGGGCTACATCTCCTCCCTCAAGCTCAAATTGCTTTTAAATAATTTCAATCATGTTAATTCTCATTCAGAAACTTCCACATTATTTCCCAGAACATGAACTCTTGTAAAAAACTTGTAACCTTAAAGCTCTGCACCAGTATGTGCCAAGAAAATTTGTGTCCGACAGTAGGTCCTTTAAAGTTAAAGATGGATCATTAACTTGACTGTTATCAGATGGCTGAGTTATTTGCTGACAGTTTTCCTCTGTTTTTGAGAACAAAACTTGTATCCTGCTCCTCACCAACATAGCACCCCAAATACATATTGACATACAACAGGAAGACATCTCCAGAAACTCTCTCACTAGACCCTAACTCCAGTATCCATGGTATTCACCTCAACTGTTAAGTCGCCCAAATCTAATTTTCCACCTCTTATTTTAAAGAAGTCAATGTCAACAGGCATACTTCCTAGGAAGGGAAAGTATCCAACTATTTTCAAAATCATCATAAACTATAGACCAATGACCTAACATCATGTTTGCAATACTTTGAACTCATAGTGGTTCTCACAGAATATCTCAGTAGTAATGGCATTTTATCTACAAACCAGTTTTTCAAGTAAATCAACTGAGGACCAACTACCTTACTACAACTCTATCACATCATGACTAGACATATATACAGTAGACTTAATTCTGTTTGATTTTCTAAAGCATTTGATGTTGTCAACCCTATTCTCCACAAAAACTTTCCTGTCTTGGCATCTCTGGTGTTCTCCACAGTGGATCAAGACTTACTCACTCAGCAACAATGTCTGTTTCAGTTACACTCCCAAGCAGTCACATTAATCCCAGTGAGTACCCATTCAGTTCTCAGTCCTTTACTTTCTATTATCTATGTAAACCATTACTGTCTTATATAAAGAGTGATTCAAAATATTTGCTATCTGTTATCTGCCCATTGTAACCCACACAGTTGTTGACATATCTAACTGCCAATGTGATATTCATATATAGAATATCAAACTCCTGCTTTCTTAAATATAGATAAATGTTCACACTGAGATTCAACAGAGGCACTTTTCCTGAGCAAGACATAGGCCATATAACACCTACTCACTCAATAGTACAGATATACATTAATCCCAAGATCTTGTACTGGTTGACACTTTTTGCTCCACATGCACAAAAACTAGTTAACAGGCTCAGGTCTCAGCAATTATTAAAAGCAACTATTTGTAGATCACAGAATTTATGCTAAATCTGTTTATTACACATGTAAGACCACTACTAGAATACTGTTCATGCCTATGGAACACATGTTATCTTGAGACCTAAAGATGCTAGAAGTGTTCAGATCTGACTAACATCAATGACTGGACTGTCCTACAAATTTGTTAGCTCTTGACCTCTACTCTGTGCCTTTTTGCTGACATAATAAAGTACTGGAAGATCTTCCACTCTGAGTGTTCTATCTCTAAGATTTATTCATACAACACCCATGCATACTCTGGACACTGTTTTAAATTAGCTCACCAGTACAGTTCAGTGGATCTTAGATCTCGATTTTCTCATTCCTGTGTCCTTTAAATTCTTTCCTGACCATGTTGTTGCTCTGAACTTGCCATCCTTCAATCAGCTTCACAGTCATTTGGCGACATTCTTGACTTTGAGAGTAATATGCATCACACATGTGCTGCTGTTTGCTGCACAATAATATATCCTGCATTTCTGAACAGTTTCAATGGGTACACATTCCAGTTCACTCACAGTTTGTTACAATCATAGTAATCTACATCTAAAGTTGACTGGCCATTTTCCTAGCTACTTTTTCCTACTCTTTTTATTTCTGGTCTAGCTTGCTAACCATTTAACCATGATGAGTAGCCATTCTCCCTCAGTGCCCTCACATTATTTGTTTTTGTTAATTTCTTTAATCTGCTCATCTGCACTTATCTGTAATTCCATTGAGTTAATATATAGATTTAACTCATGCTACATGTTCCTTTAGAAATCTTCTAGTCTAAAAAAATTATTCATGCTAATTTCTCCTTGCAAATTGTCTATAATTTTCTCCATACATAGAAATATGCTCATGTTACATAAAATTACATGTATATCTTGTGATCCATAGCTGTATTGTTTTATAAATGAGAAAATTTGATAAATGTATTCTGTTTATAGTATATATAATCTGTCTTTTCCTTATTTCTTGCTATCTCTGTACCATTAACTCTAGTATGTGCTAATATTGCAGCAAGGATCTGTCTAACTGTACCATAACTACACTACCTTGACATTGTACTATTAAATATAAACAATTTTTTCCTCTGAAAAATATTGTTTCTAAATTTTATATATATATATATATATATATATATATATATATATATATATATATATATATATATATATATATATATATATATATATATATATATATATATATATATATATATATATATATATATATATATATATATATATATATATATATATATATATATATATATATATATATATATATATATATATATATATATATATATATATTATATATATTGACAAACTGTTAATTCTTTATGCACAACTAGTTTACATTTTCAAATTCTCTTATAAGAAAATCTATAGTAATGAGAAATATTATTAGGTTATCTCAAGCTTATGGTCAATGCAAAATTCTATTTTTCAGAAATGTTGATAGAGTAACAAGAAAGCATACATAGAACATGATTTCATATCAATTAAACAAGGTAAACGCCTGTGACTCACCAATCTAGTAAGGCTAACTCACTTATCACTAGTACACCTCTTGACAATTTCTGCCATTATGAGTGTCATTGGTGCTTTATTGTTTTTTCTCTTTCTCTCTCTCTCTCTCTCTCTCTCTCTCTCTCTCTTTTCTCTCTCTTTCTTTTTCTTTTCTTCTTTCTCTCTTCACAGTGTTATGTCTCTAATATCTTCTATTGCTATTTTTAATCCAATTTTGATCTTGCTAACTGCATGCCTCTCCCAGCCTCCTGCACAAACCTCTCTTCTTTCTTTTCTCATTCTGTCCACCTCTCTTTGTAGAGTTAACCATATTTTCATCTTTCATCCTTCTCTGATAAATCTAGAACTCCATGCCTAGTTCTTAATATTTCCTCCCATCTGTGACTTGAATTTTTTGAGGAGTTTCAAGACACTCATCCTTTAAATTGTGATGGCTGCTTTTGATTTTTATTAGCACTCAACAGGTCTTCCTTTTCTCCATATACTTTTGTTAACCTTAACTTGTGTCCTTAGTAAGAAAAAATATCTATGTATTTATCTATCCATCCATCTTATCCATCCATCCATCCATCCATTCTAACCACTCCTAAATTTCAGGTAATCAAGAATCATATGTGAGTGCATCTTTCACCATGCTGCAGAACAAGCCAATCCTTATTAGACATCACATGTCCTTTTAAGCTTCCATACCTCATTTCTGTCCTTTAAGTGTCTGTAGTGCTCACTAAAAGAATTTTTGTGTGTGTGTGTGTGTATGTTTTGTTGTGTGTGTGTGTGTGTGTGTGTGTGTGTGTGTGTGTGTAACTTCTGCATTTTTAATTCACCTCAGTTGCTTCATATCTTCCCCATTAACATCCAGCTCATAACCGATCTTTCTCTCACAAAAACACACCACCACAACCCTTGTTATATCCGTCCTATTTACTGCTAGTGAACACCACATTAAGGTTCCATTTGTCACCACTTTACTCAACCTGGGCCTCGATTGTTCACATGCTAATCACTATACACTTTGTGTGTGTGTGTGTGTGTGTGTGTGTGTGTGTGTGTGTGTGTGTGTGTGTGTGTGTGTGTGTATTTACCTAATTGTATTTACCTAATTGTAACATACGGGAAAAGAGCTATGCTCGTGTTGTCCCGTCTCCATATCTATTAATGTCCCAGCTTTTTCTTAAAATCATGAATATTCCTTGCGTTGACCACTTCCACGTCTAAACTATTCCATGCTTCCACCTTTCTATGAGGGAAGCTATATTTTTTCACATCTCTCCTATAAGTGGCCATTTTAGTTTTTCCCATGCCCTCTCGACATTCTTTCATTCCACATACACAGATCTTCCCTATCCATTTTTTCATGCCAATCATCACTCTGTATATTGCTATCAGGTCTCCCCTTTCTCTTCTGTTTTCCAGGGTCGGAAGTTGCATTCTTTTCAGTGTGTCTTCATAAGTCAAATCTCTTAAGTCAGGCACCATTTTTGTTGCAGCCCTCTGTACTTTCTCTAGTTTCTTATGTGTTTCTTTAAGTTCGGAGCCCACTGTATTGTTGCATATTCAAGCCTCGGTCTTATCATTGCAGTAATTATTTTCTTCATCATTTTTTCATCTAAATATACGAACGCCACTCTTATGTTCCTCAATAAGTTCAATACTTCTCCAATTATTTTGTTTATATGTCTCTCTGGCGATAGGTCATTGGTAATTGTCACCCCAAGGTCTTTTCTTCATGACTGGTTTTATGTCTTCATTTCCTATCTTGTACATACTCCTGATTCTTCTTTCACTCTTGCCAAACTCTATTTTCTTGCATTTTGTCGTGTTGAACTCCATTTGCCATGTACAGCTCCATTTCCATATTTTGTCCAAGTCTTCCTGGAGTAGTTCGCAATCTTTGTCACATCTCACTTTTCTTAACAATTTTGCATCGTCTGCAAATAGGCTCACATAACTGGACACCCCATCCACCATGTCATTTATGTAGACCCGAACATTACTGGTGCCAACACTGATCCCTGTGGAACTCCACTCTCCACCAAGCCCCATTCTGATGGTCTGTCCTTAATTATTGTTCTCATTTCTCTTCCTACCAAAAGTCTTCCATCCATTTTAGTAAACTGCCATGCACTCCTCCTACCATTTCAAGTTTCCAGATCAGTCTCGGTGTGGTACCTTATCAAAGGCCTTTTAAATCCAGATATATTCCATCAGCCCAACCATCTCTTTCCTGTATTACATCTATCACCCTCGAATAGTAACATATCAGGTTTGTCGTGCATGAACGCCCTTTCTAAAACCAAATGGACACTCACAAAGTATGTCATTTTCTCCAAGAAGTCTGTCCATCTATTCTTCACCACCCTCTCACACATCTTAGCTACCACACTTGTAAGTGACACTGGTCTATAGTTCAATGGGTCTCTCTGTTACCTGATTTATAGATTGGGACAATGTTAGCTCTTTTCCAGTCTTGGGGCACTACACCTTCCCTTAATGAGGCATCAATTTACTTCACAAACTTTTTCTGCCAGTTGCTCCCTGCATTCTCTTAAAATCCATCCTGATACCCCATCAGGTCCCACAGCTTTCTCACTTCTAAACTCCCCATCATATTCTTGATCTCCTCCACAGTTGCTTGAAACTCCTTCATAATCCCTTTCTGTTCCATTACCAGTGGTTTGTCAAAAGCAGTCTCCTTTGTGAATACCTTCCGAAAGCATCCATTCATAGCCTCTGCCATTTCCTGGGATCTTCACTGTGTGTGTGTGTGTGTGTATTTACCTAGTTGTATTTACCTAGTTGTATTTACCTAGTTGTAGTTTTACAGGGCCTGGGCTTTACCGTGTGGCCCTGTCTCCATATCTACACTTATCCAAGTTTTCTGTAAACTATGCCACTCATTGCCGACACCACTTCCTCACTCAAACTGTTCCACGTGTGTGTGTGTGTGTGTGTGTGTGTGTGTTTGTGTGTGTGTGTGTAATTCACCTCGGTCGTCTGCTGGTCACCCAGCCAGTCTTCCCATTACGGAGCGAGCTCAGAGCTCATAGACTGATCTTCGGTAGACTGAGACCACAACACCACACACCAGGAAAGCGAGGCCACAACCCCTCCAGTTACATCCCGTACCTATTTACTGCTAGGTGAACAGGGCCACACATTAAGAGGCTTGCCCATTTGCCTCGCCGACTCGAACCCGGCCTCGATTGTGAGTCGAGCATGCTAACCACTACAGCTTGTGTGTGTGTGTGTGTGTGTGTGTGTGTGTGTGTGTGTGTGTGTGTGTGTGTGTGTGTGTGTTTTGCTTGCATGCACGCATGTGCCTGTGTGTGTGTGTTACCTAGTTGTGTTTTACAGAAAAGAACTATGCTCATGCTTGTGTGTGTGTGTGTGTGTGTGTGTGTGTGTGTGTGTGTGTGTGTGTGTGTGTGTGTGTGGGAGAGAGAGAGAGAGAGAGAGAGAGAGAGAGAGAGAGAGAGAGAGAGAGAGAGACCATTATCATGATTATTGTTTGGATATTCAGTGTGTGTGTGTGTGTGTGTGTGTGTGTGTGTGTGTGTGTGTGTGAACATAAGCTAACGCATAGATTTACAGCCTAGCAATGTCTGCAGGTTGAAGGAGGCGGGTGTGGGTGTGCGCCTTGTAACCAACGAGTCATCCATACCCTTAGCACATCTGTCCACAAAGTTAGAGGGAATGGGGTTTGAGGTGAGAGAAAGAGATCATTAGCCATACCTGCTGTTCTGAAGGTGCTACAGAAAGAGAGCCTCACTCCACATCTGCTTGTCAGCCCACAGGTGTGTACTTGTGGTGTGGGGGTGATGGAGCAACCTGATGAGTGCAGATGTGCTTTTGTTTGTTTGTTGTTAAATTATTGTTATCATTTTCTTCTTTTCTTTTATTCCTCTTTTCTCTATTCCTTTTTATTCATTTTTTATCTTCATCATTACCTTCTTCTTATCCTCCTTTTTGGAGTAAGTCCAGTAACACAAAGTCCTCACCAATGAGGCAAAGGGATGGGAGGGGTTTGATGGGTGACAGTGAGTGGTCTGACTGTGGACTGAGTGTTTTAGGTGTGACAAATGATGTTTTCCAGTCCACAGGGCAGAAGTGCTGAGAGGGAGGTATTTATGATTGAGCATAGGAGTGTTGCTATCTCAAGAGAAAACTCTTTAAATCTTAATGGAAGATCAGTTGGTGTGGCAGATCTAGATTTAAATTTGAGTGTAAAAAGTGAGTGAAAAATAGCACAATAACCTCCTCTTTACCATGATAAAAACATGGCCTACAGTAATATCTATGGGTGATCCTCCTCCCTCCATGTCCTCCTACCTCATCTTCTCCAGCCACAGCTATATCTTTAAAGATAGTCATCTTTGTTCCTGTTCAAAATTGCACCAAAAGTTAAGAAAAACTGGTGGTGTAACTTTGCTTAGTTCAACTTTTTTTTCTCTCTCTTTCTCTTTCTCAGGTAGAGGGAGAGTTTGCTCATTTGTTCTCCAATCAAACATTGCCAAATTGTGTTGTGCTTGGTGATGCTGGTAATGCCTTCAGTTTTGAAGCCCTTAACAAAGCTTTTAGGGCCATCAAGACAATGCCAAGTCCTAGACTTTTTGCCTTGGGATGTGGGTAAGTGTCAGAGTTTCCTGTGTGGGAGAGCCCCTGGGAATGCTAGGGAGAGTGAAAAGAGGAGTGGTGTACTGTGTTTGAGGTGAGGAAATATAGTTTATGATGTAGGTGTCTCAGATCACTCACCCGTTCCACCTCTCCCAGAAAGTACTACCGACATAAGGGAGAGCTACACCTGGATGTGGGGCCCTTCATGAGTGCCCTGGAGTATGCCACAGGGGTGCAGGCAGAGGTTATTGGCAAGCCAGCTAAGGAGTTCTTCAAGGCAGCCCTGTCAGATTTGGAGGTCAATGCTGAAGAGGTGAGCTGGTGTTGGTGATGGTATAAGTGTAAGCTTGTAAGTATACTATAACTATTCTAAAATCAATGTTTGAGTATATAGGCCCACATAACCACACTAAAATGAAAGTTTGAGTCTGTGTTGGCTTGTGTTTTCATTTGATTTCATCATAAAAAATAGCAAATATTGTACCCATATTCCGTCAAATCATATTATAAACAGTTTTGTCATTATTTCCTTATCTTGCAACTAACTAATATAACTGAAAGTTTTCCCAGTTGTTGTATAAGTGCTGTACTATTTTCCTTACATATTTTTTTAAAATATAGGAAGAGCACTAGCCAAGGGGAACAAAAATAGATCTGAAAAAGGTCCACTGAAGACCCCGTCAGAAGATCGAAATGTGTAATCCAAAACAAAGAATAAGTGTTTTGAAACCCCATCCCCCTCTAGAAAATGTTCAAGTCATAGGGAGATGGAAACACGTCATAGGGAGATGGAAACACAGAAATGGACAGTGAACTCTAGAGTTTACCAGAGAAAGGGATGAATGATTTTGAAAATACCTATTGCCACAGATAACAGTAGATCTGGATTTGACACAAAAATCGCCGCGCTGCAGTAACGTACCCAAAGCCGGAGAATGGACCTTAAATTTCAAACCTCGAAATCTCAGCTCCTAGCCAACATGAATCTATGAAAATCACTGTGAAGCAAGCTAACTGTGTTTAATTCAATGCCTGAAAGTGATATCTAAATCCATACCACTATGTTATTGTACCGCTCAGTTATGAGTCAAAACGAGAATTTATATAGTACCAGGTGGATGTTTAAATACAACTTTAAGCTTACAGCTGTATTTCAAACACAAAATGCAAATTTTGCATCACTTATAAATTACTTTACATGATTTTGGCTGTCCGCTTGCTCATCTCTTCTTCACACCTGTGAGTTTACGCCTTTTGTCATCACTCTGTGACCATGTGTTACCTCCTGTGGTGAAATCAGGTTTGCACTTGGCGTGGACATCACTGTTGGTGTCTTACTATTTCACCCCTTATATATGTCACAGATGTTGCACTAGCATACTCTATATAATTTCATTAACAAAACTTTTCTTTTTTTATAGGAAGACTATTTACAAAGCGCATAGGCGGGTTTTTTTTTTACATCATTAACGCAAAGAAATATATCGCAGTAGTCACTATCAGTCACTGCCTAGGCATTGTTTCCTACCATTCTAGTCACTATTAATCATTCATCGGTTTATTGCAGTCACGTTAGTTATCAGGTGAGTTTAACACTTAACAGCACTCCACAGTACACTTCCACGTCACTGTGATGTCAATAACATGTCACTGGTCTTCACCAGTGTCATTATCTTTTCCCAAACTGACTATCTATATGGCACCAGATGTCATAACTGCAGTCACTGCCACCAGTTGCACGCATCTCGGATTACGTCTGAGTTACAGCCTCTCACTCTGCCATTTTGTGTGACCTCTCATTATATTTCACTGTAGTGTTTCACATTGTATGCCTCAAGTCACCACTAGCAGTTCTTCTCCACTGTACCACTGACTTAACTCCGCACAACACTCAGCGTACCCTACACACGTCCACGGTTGGATACACCACTCACAGTGTTAAATCTTGTGCATTACACCACTCACAATGTTCACTCCTTATTCACCTCACTGTACTTCATTACTCACTGCACAGTGACATCACTGGCGACTGCATCACACGCGCATAACAACATTTTCATGTGAGCCTCGACACAAGCTCTTCACACTTTCACTGTAAATCCATTGTTGGACAAAACTCTTTCAACAATTCACATTTCATTGTTTCATTGTCTCCACAGATATGTCAAAATGCATGAAACACGTAACAAT
>NW_025541691.1:708256-713299 GCF_017591435.1 Portunus trituberculatus
AGTTTCTCATTATCCACTTGGTCCATTCCGTTGATCAATTTATAAACTTGTATCAGATCCCCTCTCTCCCTTCTTTGTTCCAGGATTGGTAGATCCATAGCCTTTAGTCTCTCCTCATATGTCATCCCTTCAAATTCTGGAACCATTCTTGTAGCCATTTTTGTAGTCTCTCCAACTTCCTTATGTGTTTCTTTTATGAGGGGTCCACACTACTCCTGCATATTCCAATCTGGGTCTTATTATAGTACTTATCAATTTCTTCATCATTTCTTTGTCCATGTAGTGAAATGCTACTCCAATATTCCTTAGCAAATTATATGTTTCTCTAAAATTCTATCAATATGGCTTACTGGTTGATTGTTTTCTTCCATCGTCACTCCTAAGTCCTTTTCCTTTTTACTTTCTCCAGTTCTACTCCATCTCCCATCTTATAGATTCCCACAGGTCGTCTTTCACTCTTTCCCATTTCCATGACATGGCTTTTGTTCACATTGAATTCCATTTCCCACTTTTTACTCCATTCCCAGATCTTATTTAGGTCTTCTTGCAGTATTTCACAATCCTCCTTTTGCTTTATAACTCTGCACAGTTTCGTATCATCCGCAAACAGATTTATGTAGCTGTTCACTCCTTCTGGCATGTCGTTAATATAAATGAGGAAAAGTATTGGTGCCAATACTGACCCCTGTGGCACTCCGCTTTCTACTGCTCTCCACTTGGACTTCATATCTTTAACTACCGTCCTTATTTCTCTCCCTCAAATAATTTTCTATCCATCTCAATGTGCTTCCTTTTAAGCCACCCTTCTCCTCTAACTTCCACAGTAATCTTGCATGTGGCACTTTGTCAAACGCCTTTTTTAAATCCAAATAAATACAGTCAACCCATCCCTCTCTCTCTTGTACTCTATCAACTATTCTAGAATAGAAACTCAATAAATTAGTTACACAAGACCGTCTTTTCTAAAACCAAATTGGCTATTTGATATTAATTTGTTGTCTTCAAGGAATTCGATCCATTGTTTCTTTATTATTCTTTTTCACACGTCTTGCATATTACACTAGTTAGTGATACCGGTCTGTAATTTAAAGGTTCTTTCTTCCTTCCTTTCTTATATATGGGAACCACTTCAGCTCTTTTCCATTCTACTGGTACTGTTCCATTTTCTATTGAGCATTTTATGATGTTGTATATAGGACTTGCTAGTTCTTCCCTACATTCTTTCAGTATTCTGCCTGAGACTTCATCCGGTCCCATTGCCTTCTCTTCATCCAGTTCCTTCATTAACTCTTTTATTTCAAGCTTGGTTACTTTAATCTCTTTCATATAGATTGTCTCTATTACCCTGTGGCCTTTCAAATTTGGATTCCTTAGTAAAGACCTCCTGGAATTTATTATTTAATAGTTCTGCCATACTTTTTGGGTCTTCCACCATCCCGTTCTCTCCTTTTAACCTTTCTATTGTTTCTTTTTGCCTAATTTTTCCATTTATGAATCTATAGAACAATTTTGGTTGCTCCTTACATTTTTCGACAATGTCCTTTTCATAGTTCTTTTCCTCTTCCTTCCTCACCTTAACATATTCATTTCGCTGCCTTGAAGTTTTCCTTATTTACTGGATTTCTATTTCTCCTCCACCTTTTCCATGCTCCATCTCTTTTCTCCTTTGCCCTAGCACACCTTGCATTAAACCAATCTTTCTTTCCTTCTTCTTTAGGTCTATATTTTGGGACATATTCCTGACTCCTGTTTTGTATATTTCCAAAAATAAGTTATATTTGTCTTGTATCGTCTCTGAGTTTTCCATCTCCTCCCAGTCTACGTTTTTAAAATAGTTCTTGAGATTCTCAATATCAGCCTTTCTGTAATTTAATCGGTCTCCTTTGTATGAATCGTCTCTATCTTCCTTTCCCTCTTCTATATCCATTTCTAATATTACATGGTCACTCTTTCCCAATGGGCACTTATATCTTATATCATCATTCATTTGTATACCCTTGTAAAACTAGGTCCAATCTCGCCGGCTCGTCGTTTCCTCTGAATCTTGTGCATTCCTTTACTCTCTGGTCCATCATATTGTTTATCATTAGGTTCAAGAATCTTTTCCCCGCAGGCTTCTTCCCCCATACCACTTTCATAATTTTCCCAGTCCACTTCTTTACAGTTGAAATCTCCTACTAATATCACTTTTCTCCTTTCTTTAACGATTCTCATTAGACTCCTTATTGTGTCATCTATCATGTCTTTATATTCTTGATTAGTCCATGAATTTGTTTTTGGTGGAACATATGTTACAATGATTAACTTTTTTATTAATATGCATCTTAACATACAATACTTCTGCTTTTCCTTCGCCACATTCCACTTGGTTTATCACTATCTCCTTCCTTAACATAATCATGACTCCTCCTCCTCCTTTACCCACTCTCTCTTCTCCATTCATTATACCTATTATCCAAGTCTATTTTGATTGCCTCATTTAGTTTTGTTTCAGCCAGGCATACAATATCCGGATTTTCTTTATTTATGTAATCTCTTAATTCTAGTTTACTTGATAAAACCCCGTTTATGTTCGTATACATCATTTTTAGTCTCTTGCCTTTATCACTTTTAGTTAAACTTGTTCCACTTTTTCCTCTTCCTTCTCTTTTATATACCATTTCCTTATCCTGTCTCCTAGAATTCTCCAAAAAAAATGCCTTTTTTTTTCCCTTCTGACCTTTCATTATTTTTTTCCCTTACTGCTGCCGCCAGTTCATTGCATCTTTTTATTCTTCCTCATTTCTATTTTTCTTTATATATATATATATATATATATATATATATATATATATATATATATATATATATATATATATATATATATATATCCTTGCAACCTGTTTCTCTGAGTTTAGTTGTTCTATATAATATTTCTTCTGTTGCTGCTTGTGATTTTAGTAGTATCTTAATTGGTCTCGTTTTTCCTTCTTGATATGGTCCCATTCTGTTTATTTCTTCTACCTCCTCTTCTAAGTTCTGCCTATCTTCGTCGTTTAGATTCTTCAGTAGGTCTTTGACTGATTTCATTTCTTCTTTTTCTCTTCTTGGTCTATATTTTATATTTTTTTCTTTTAGTCCAAATACGATTACACTTTTTTTCTGCAATTTCTCTAACTAGATTTTCTTTTGTCTTGAGGACTCCTATCATTTTGTTTGTCATATTTTCATCTCTTTCTTTTAGTTGTTCTTGTGTGTGTGTGTGTGTGTGTGTGTGTGTGTGTGTGTGTGTGTGTGTGTGTGTGTGTGTGTGTGTGTGTGTGTGTGTGTGTGTGTGTGTATTCACCTAGTTGTATTCACCTAGTTGTAATTTTACAGGGCCTGGGTATCATACTGTGTGTGGCCCCGTCTCCATATCTACACACATCCAACTTTCCTTTAAAACTATGCACACTCCTCGCTGACACCACCTCCTCACTCAAACCATTCCACACCTCCACACATCTTTGTGGGAAACTATATTTCTTCACATCCTTCAAGCATATTCCTTGGCTATCTTTTTTACTATGTGAGCTCGTAGTTCTATTTAAGTTTTCCTCTCTCAACATCATTTGCTCATTATCCACTTCATCCAGTCCGTTCAACAGTTTATAAACCTGTATTAAATCTCCTCTTTCTCTTCTTTGTTCCAAGGTAAGCAAATTCATTTCTTTTAATCTCTCCTCATAGGTCATTTCTGCCAATTCGGAACCATTTTTGTTGCCATTCTCTGCAATCTCTCCAACTTCCTTATATGCTTCTTTTTATAAGGGGACCAAACCACTTCAGCATATTCCAATCTTGGTCTAATTACCGTACTAATTAATTTCTTCATCATATCTTTATCCATATAATGAAAGGCTAATCCAATATTTCTTATCAAATTATACGTTTCTCCAAACATCTTATCAATATGAGCCTCAAACTGCCCATGGTCTTGTATTATCACTCCCAAATCCTTTTCCTTTTCCACCTTTTTCAACATTACTTCTTCACCCATCTTATATGACCCTCTTGGCCGTCTTCCACTCTTCCCCATCTCCATCACATGACTTTTGCTCAGATTAAATTCCATTTCCCACCTCTTGCTTGTGTGTGTGTGTGTGTTTGTGTGTATGTGTGTGTCCTACATATACAAGCGTGCCACTAACAAATTAGTGGTATCTTGCATTAATAGGAGAGGATCCAAACTCCCGTTCGATTGCCAGATTCATCAGATATCCTTTTATAGAAAATTGGTCAACTGGATATCGTATGTTTTTGGATATTCTATTGTTACGTAGCGGTACATTAAAATAGCTTCAGTACTTTTAAATACATATCTACAGCATAAACGCCTTAATAGTAAAATTAAGGTTATAGTTATGCATTGTAGGGGAAGGTGGGGTAAGACGGACCCATGGGGTAAGACGGAAACCCCCTTCTAAATCCAAGTATAAAGGGCGAGTTTCAAAATTTTACTCTTGGATGTCCTTCACGTCTCCCAACAATGACACCATCACTACCATCAGTGCGAGTAGGCCATCCGCGTCTACTGGGTGTGTCGGGAGTGTTTGGGAACTCCGCCGTGGTCTTGTTTGAAGTGGTTTTGGTGCACTCACTAGGCCTTCTGCCATGCCTTACAAGTGTTGCGTTCCTTTATGTAAAGGGAATGACAAAAGTGGGCCAAAGGTGTGCTTATTTTCATTCCCAAAGAAGAGAAGCTTGCGCGGGCTTGGCTTCATGTTATCAAGCAAGCACACTCCACCCCAACCAAAAGCACCAAGGTAAGTCAACTAAACCAATGTTTATTGTATACAACTAGTAGACTTTTATCCACATTATAATACAGGGTGTAACACGAGTTTCTGCGAATACTTGTAGAGGTGAAAGTACAAGTTTGTTTAGTCGTGGGGTGAAATTCAAGTGCATGTGGCGGGGTGACTGTTACACCGGCTGGGCCGGTCGGGTGTTTTATGTTATAGAAACACTATATCAACTTACTCCACCTTACTGTAAGTGTGTGGCATTTTGAATATATTTTCT
>NW_025541691.1:713799-720597 GCF_017591435.1 Portunus trituberculatus
CTAATAATCTCTTTCTTTCTCTCAGCGAAACTTTCTGCAGCCATCTTTCAAAGGAAATGTTGACCTTGAGACTCCAGACTCAATTCTTCTTCATATATTTCTCAAACACACCTTCCATTCAGCCTACCTGATCAATCTTTCTGTGGATCACATAACAGATGATCCTCATAAGACATTCAATTTTATATTATCCTGCCTCTTTGAAATTAGAGTTAAATAATTAACACTGTTTGCATAAACTTCACCATTTTATAAGTTGTGTGTGTGTGTGTGTGTGTGTGTGTGTGTGTGTGTGTGTGTGTGTGTGTGTGTGTGTGTGTGTGTGTGCATATTTGTGTGTGTGTGTGTGTGTGTGTGTGTGTGTGTGTTTCACTGTTTGATCTGCTGCAGTCTCTGACGAGACAGCCAGACGTTACCCTACAGAACGAGCTCAGAGCTCATTATTTCCGATCTTCGGATAGGTCTGAGACCAGGCACACACCACACACCGGGACAACAAGGTCACTGTGTGTGTGTGTGTGTGTGTGTGTGTGTGTGTGTGTGTGTGTGTGTGTGTATTTACCTAGTTGTAGTTTTACAGGGCCTGGGCTTTATGCTCGTGTGGCCCCGTCTCCATATCTACACTTATCCAATCTTACTTTAAAAGTATGCACACTCGTTGCAGACACTACTTCTTCATTTAAACTGTTCCAAGTCTCAATACATCTTTGTGGGAAACTATATTTTTTAACATCTCAGACATCTTCCTTTTCTCAGCTTTTTACTATGCGATCTTGTGCTTCGAATGTCATATTCTTCTCTCAGGATCAGTTTCTCATTATCCACTTGGTCCATTCCGTTGATCAATTAATAAACTTGTATCAAATCTCCTCTCTCTCTTCTTTGTTCCAGGGTTGGCAGATCCATAGCCTTTAGTCTCTCCTCATATGTCATCCCTTCAAATTCTGGAACCATTTTTGTAGGCATTTTTTGTAGTCTCTCCAACTTTCTTATGTGTTTCTTTTTATGAGGGGTCCACACTACTCCTGCATATTCCAATCTGGGTCTCATTATAGTACTTATCAATTTCTTCATAATTTCTTTGTCCATGTAGTGAAATGCTACTCCAATATTCCTTAGCAAATTATATGTTTCTCTTTCTACTGCTCTCCACTTGGACTTCATATCTTTAACTACCGTCCTTATTTCTCTCCCCCTCAAATAATTTTCTATCCATCTCAATGTGCTTCCTTTTAAGCCACCCTTCTCCTCTAACTTCCACAGTAATCTTGCATGTGGCACTGTCAAATGCATTTTTTAAAATCCAAATAAATACAGTCAACCCATCCCTCTCTCTCTTGTACTCTATCAACTATTCTAGAATAGAAACTCAATAAATTAGTTACACATGGCCGTCTTTTTCTAAAACCAAATTGGCTATTTGATATTAATTTGTTGTCTTCAAGGAACTCGATCCATTGTTTCTTTATTATTCTTTCACACATCTTGCATATTACACTAGTTAGTGATACCGGTCTGTAATTTAAAGGTTCTTCCTTTCTTCCGCTCTAATATATGGGAACCACCTCAGCTCTTTTCCATTCTACTGGTACTGTTCCATTTTCTATTGAGCATTTTATGATGTATATAGGACTTGCTAGTTCTTCCCTACATTCTTTCAGTATTCTGCCTGAGACTTCATCTGGTCCCATTGCCTTTTCTTCATCCAATTCCTTCATTAACTCTTTTATTTCAAGCTTGGTTACTTTAATCTCTTTCATATAGACTCTCTCTCTATTACCCTGCGGCCTTTCAAATTTGGATTCCTTAGTAAAGACCTCCTGGAATTTATTGTTTAACAGTTCTGCCATACTTTTTTGGGTCTTCCACTATACCGTTCTCTCCTTTTAACCTTGTATTCCTTTTTGCCCAATTTTTCCATTTATGAATCTGTAGAACAATTTTGGTTGCTCCTTACATTTTTCAACAATGTCCTTTTCAAAGTTCTTTTTTTCTTCCTTCCTCACTTTAACATATTCATTTCTCGCTGCCTCTAAGTTTTCCTTATTTACTGGATTTCTATTTCTCCTCCACCTTTTCCATGCTCCATCTCTTTTCTCCTTTGCCTTGGCACATCTTGCATTAAACCAATCTTTCTTTCCTTCTTCTTTAGGTCTATATTTTGGGACATATTCCCTGACTCCTGTTTTGTATATTTCCAAAAATAAGTTATACTTCTCTTGCATCGTCTCTGAGTTTTCCATCTCCTCTCAGTTTACGTTTTTAAAATAGTTCTTGAGATTCTCAATATCAGCCTTTCTGTAATTTAATCGGTCTCCTTTGTATGAATCGTCTCTATCTTCTTTTCTTTCTTCTATATCCATTTCTAATATTACATGGTCACTCTTTCCCAATGGGCACTTATATCTTATATCATCATTCATTTGTATACCCCTTGTAAAAATTAGGTCCAATCTCGCTGGCTCGTTGTTTCCTCTGAATCTTGTGCATTCCTTTACTCTCTGGTCCATCATATTGTCGATCATTAGGTTCAGGAATCTCTCATAATTTTCCCAATCCACTTCTTTACAGTTCAAATCTCCTACTAATATAACTTTTCTCCTTTCTTTAACGATTCTCTTTAGACTCCTTATTGTGTCATCTATCATGTCTTTATATTCTTGATTGGTCCATGAATTTGTTTTTGATGGCACATATGTTACAATGATTGTGAATTCTTTTTTATTAATATGCATCTTAACATACAGTACTTCTGCTTTTCCTTCCCCACATTCCACTTGGTTTATCACTATCTACTTCCTTAACATAATCATGACTCCTCCTCCTCCTCCTTTACCCCCTCTGTCTCTTCTCCATACATTATACCTATTATCCAAGTCTATTTTGATTGCCTTATTTAGTTTTGTTTCAGCCAGGCATACAATACCTGGATTTTCTTTCTTTATGTAATCTTAATTCTAATTTACTTGATAAAACCCTGTCTATGTTCTTATACATAATTTTTAGTCTCTTGCCTTTATTATTTTTAGTTAAACTTGTTCCACTTTTTTCTCTTCCTTCTCGTTTATGTACCATTTCCTTATCCTGTCTCCTAGAATTCTCCAAAAAAAATGCCTTTTTTTCTTCTTCTGACCTTTCATTATTTTTTTCCCTTACTGCTGCTGCCAGTTCATTGTATCTCTTCCTTTCTTCCTCATTTCTATTTTTCTTTATATATATATATATATTATAGCCTTCTGTTTCTCTAAGTTTTGTTGTTCTATATAATATTTCTTCTGTTGCTGCTTGTGATTTTAGTAGTATTTTAATTGGTCTCGTTTTTCCTTCTTGATATGGTCCCATTCTGTTTATTTCTTCTACTTCCTCTTCCAAGTTCTGCCTATCTTCGTCGTTTAGATTTTTTAGTAGGTCTTTGACTGATTTCATTTCTTCTTTTTCTCTTCTTGGTCTATATTTTATATTTTTTTCTTTTATTCCAAATACGACTACACTTCTTTTTTTCCTGCAATTTCTCTAACTAGATTTTCTTTTGTCTTGAGGACTCCTATCATTTTGTTTGTCATATTTTCTCCTTTTTCTTTTAGTTGTTCTTGAATCAGTTTTATAAACTCTTTTCCTGTTCTTCATTCTCTTTCATTTCCATACTCTCCTTTATCCATTTATCTAGTTTACGTTCAATAGTCAACACTCTTAAGTAGTGAAGTATTTGCCGTATCAAACCTTGAATCGCTCTCTCCTCATCAACATAGTCATCATCTTCTTTCATTCTTTCCTAGTCTCATACCTGCATTTTGATGGAATCTCTTCTTTACTCATGATTCTTTAACAATTGATTTCATGAAAAATGAGTCACACTACCTGCCCAGGCCACTGTAAATACTATACAACAGGTAGTGAAGATCAGCTGATTCTCGGAGCGCGCACTCGTCCTTCCTCGACCGTGTGTCTGTGTGTTAACAGTAACCACCTTGAGATTCTAAGATCTTCATTCTCCTCTTCCCTCTGACTATTTCATGCTATCAGTTAAAGTTCTTGGTCATGAGTTTTCCATGCCCTCACTGGCCTAAACCCTCAGAAGGCTTGTACCTGATATCCCTTCTGTTGTCTGAAGAGTGATTCTCTTGCTCTGCACCTTACCTTCAAACTCAACTATGTCTTTCGACTTCTACCTTTCCATCTTGCTGGACATTTCCTTCTTGCCTACATTCAACTTGTTCCTAAATAGGGTGACTGCTCTAATCCCTCAAACTACCATCCTATAGCCTTAATCTCTTGCTTGTCTTTGATTTTTTTATGTATCTTGAATAGGAAGATTCTTAAACATCTGTCACTTCACGATCTTCTATTTGATTGCCAGTATGGTTTCTATCAAGGACGCTCTACTGGTGATCGTCTGGCTTTCCTTACTCAGTCTTGGTCATCCTCTTTTAGAGATTTTGGTGAAACTTTTGCTGTCGTGTTGGAATATCAAAAGCTTGTCATAGAGTCTGGCACAAAGCTTTGATTTCCAAACTGCCCCCATGCGGTTTCTATCCTTCTCTCTGCAACTTGTATCTGAAGTTTCCTTTCTGACCGTTTTGTTGCAGCCATGGTAGACAGCCACTGTTCTTCTCCTAAATCTATTAATAGTGGTGTTCTTTGTAGGTTCTGTCCTGTCACCTCACTTTCTATTATTCATTAATGATCTTCTTAACCAAACTTCTATCATCCACGCTAGATGATACATCATCTCTCCACGTCCTGCCATAAATGACCAACCCTTCAGGAAGTCAACAGATCATGCAGGGACACCACAGAATGCCTGACCTCTGATCTATCTAAGATTTATGATTGGGGCAGAGAGAACTTAATAGTTTTCAATGCCTCAAAAAAATCAATCGCTATCTGTGTCTTTCATTGTTCGCCAGCTGGTTTAATTCACAGTTGGTCCTGCATATCCGCCGAACCCTCTGTTGTGACATATAAAAAAAATATATACAGATATTCATGCCTACCTACCTCAAATATATACGTTTGGTTTTTATCTATGTGTCTGATTGAAAATGACATAAAAATATGCAAATATATGTTCCTAATGGTGCAAAATATGGATGTATGTGTCCCATCAAAATATTTTTGTAAATTAATAGTACATATATACCTTATCTCAAAATGTCAGAGTTTCTGATAGGATAATGCTATCAAAAAGCGTGCAAATATCATTGGACATTTATAAAAACAATTTTTGAGTCTGTAGAAATAATGGCCAACATTGAATTTTTAATGGTCACAAAAAGAACTTGGTATGTTTTGATCTCAAAGTTTCTAGTTTTATTTCTAAGTTCAATAATATGAGTGTTATCCATAGTGAAGTCTTGTAGATTCTGGCTCTTAACACCTAGATTTGTTTACTTTCGATGAACAATCTCGGTACATGTCAGACAATATCCTCTATAATTTCTTGAAATAATTGTTGTGATTTTCTGTATGAATATAATTTATATTAATTTTTATAAGAAAAAGGCATTGACTACGTTTACATTAATGATCTTTCTTTTAGTCCCAAGAAATGGAATAAAAGAAGAGTCAACATTATATAAATATTTCCACTTTTTAGCTTAGTATGCCACGAATACATTCTTGAAAGATTATAACTTTTATTAAACCATTTAATATTTACAAACGTGAAAGTACGTTCCAGTTGACCATGTCTAATTCATCTTTGAAAACAACATGCAGATCCATCTATTATCATCTATCAACTCGACACAACCTTCCAGACAACTATCCTGTCTTCAATGACACTCAACTCTCTCCTCTTCCACACTGAATATC
Source organism: Portunus trituberculatus (assembly GCF_017591435.1). NCBI lineage: Eukaryota > Metazoa > Arthropoda > Malacostraca > Decapoda > Portunidae > Portunus > Portunus trituberculatus. The sequence continues at coordinate 719,614 of NW_025541691.1, forward strand.
CTCAGTCTGTCTTTACTCATAATCAACTGAAACTTCCCATCTCATCTCTTACTAAACAGCTTCTATGAAGTTAGGCGTTCTTATACATCTCCATTAGTTTTTTACCTCCCAACTGCTAACTCTGTACAAGGCCATATATGCATTATTGGGGTATCTTGCTCTCATGTATGGTATTACCACACAGTTCTATTAGATGTTATTATAAAACCTTTCTCATCAATTCCCTTGTCTAACTGACTGTCTTCAGCCTCTTCCTCACTGCCGGCATGTTGCATTGCTTGCTATCTTTTACTGCTATTTTTCATGCTAACGGCTCTTTTCTTATCTTTTTATTGCATGCCTCCTCCTCCTGTGGCCTCACTGCATGGACTTTATTTTTCTCTCTCGTTCTGTACTCTTGAATGCAAGGTTAATCAGCTCAGTTATTCATCTCTGGTAAACTCTGGAACTTGCCTGTGTCTATTTTCAATCTGTGACTTTTCACTTAAAGGTTTCAAGACATATCTGTCTTCTTATTTTCTTTCAGCACTGTAAGACTCCAGTGGTCCTTTTTAGATGATTTATTTATTTAAAAAACTCCTTCAGGCTTATCTTAGAAAAAGTCTAATATTGATGAGATTCTCAGTTAACACTTCTCAAGGCAGGCTTTGTAGAAATGATTCAAAGACTAAAAATTTTATTTAGATTTTTCATAGAAGATAGCAACATTATGCTGATCTCATATCAGGTATTGAATTCATAGGGTTTGACTGCAGACATTGAATACTTGTTTACATTACTGAGTGGATAGTTCTGATTCTTTGCATTATTTCAGATTGACAACAACAAGCCTCAACAATGAATTTTTGGTCGTGCTTGTGAGTCCTGGCGTTGTCGTCTGGGAGAAGGAGAGTTTACTCATGATAATCAGATAAAGCTAAAGGTTGAAGCTGAAAAAGAACGCACAAAGCTTGATCCATGGAAGGTAAAGTATGTCATACCAGA
>NW_025541691.1:721097-738597 GCF_017591435.1 Portunus trituberculatus
CTATTGTTCTTCTCATACATCTATTAACAGTGATGTTTTTCAGGGTTTTGTCTTATTACTCACTCTCTTCCTATTATTCATCAATAGTTTTCTAAACCAAACATTTTTCTTATCCACTCCTATGCTCATGATACCATCTTACACTTTTCCATATCTTTTCAGAAATTACTTACCCTTCAGGAAGTAGACAGATCATGCAGGGATGCCACAGAATGCCTGACTTCTGATCTCTCAAATTTCTGATTATAGCAGAGCACACTTAGTATTGTTCAATGCCTAAAAAACTCTGTTCCTCCACCTATCAACTTGACACATCCTTTGAAACAATTATCTTATCTTATCTTCTGTGACATATAATTGTCCTCCTCTTCTACACTGATTATCCTTGTTTTGTCACTTCACTTATAGTCTAAACTGAAAACTTCACATCTCATATCTAACTAAAATGGCTTCTATAAAATTAGCATTCTGAGTTCTCTCTACCAGTTTTTTTCACTCCCCCGACTGCTAACATTATACAGTGGTCGTATCCATCCATGTATGGAGTATGCTTCACATAGACTATATTTGGGTTGTACTCATACAACTCTTCTTGATAGGATGGAATCAAAAGCTTTTTGACTTAACTGTTCCCCTATAGCTGACTGTCTTCAGCCTCTTTCTCATCATTGCTTTGTTGAATCTCTTGCTATCTTCTATTGCTGTTTTCAATCCAACTGGGTATTATTTTACTTTAACACCAACAGCAACATGGCTTTTGTTACCCATCTCATCTTATAGAGCTTATCATTCCAAGTAATTTGAACTCATACATATCTGTCACAAATTGTTTATAATGTTGATAAAAATGTTTAAAAATTTACTACTTCTTGGGGAAAGCGAGCAACACCTACCTATGTGATGGACTGACGAGTACTGAAGAACGCTGTTACGTGTGTTCGTTCGTGTGTGCGTGTTGTCACATTATTTGCGCACGCATGAAATGAATGGCAATGATTGGTTCTTTTGTTTGGGCATGCAGCCACTGACCAATAAAATAATACAGAATAAATCTAGCCAATCAGAGCGGTTTGTGGAGAGAAGCAACTCTATTTGAATTCAGTCTATGGAAAATGTCTGCCCGGGCAGGGTTTCGCCTCAATCGTATCCATTGTATCGCCAAATTTTACATAAAGAAATAAGGTAATGACTTTATATTAATTTCTTAGCATTGCCAGTCGGGTTAAGCTAGTTTGCTTTGGTTAGATACCTTTAATTGTATTTGATAAAGTTAATTTTGTTCTGCAGAAGATGTATCAGTGATGCTGCATGTCGACTCAACTAGGCTACATTAGCTAGGTAAGGTTAGGTTAGGTTAGGTTAGATTTGGGTTAGTATAGGTTAGATTAGGTTAAGTTAGTACAGATTTTTTAAAAAACAGGTCAAAATATACCAGAAAAAAAAAAGTTTCGTTTTACCACAAAATCGTGTTTCTGTAAGATATTTGGGGGAGGTTAAAAAAAAAAAAAACATTTGTGACAAATGAAATGCATACTCCTTTGAAACTGGTCGAAATCTACCAGAAAACATTAATTTCATCCAGAAATGAGCTCTTGGTGTAACTGTAAAAATTTACCTCCAATTGCTCTTCTGATCCTGCCTCCTGCAGCCAACCTTCTGAAGACTCTTGTTTCTCTGAACTCTATTCTGTCTACCTTTCCATTGCAAGAGTTAAGCAATAGCACAGATAACAGTAGATCTGGATTTGACACAGGACTGCGGAGCCGCACCGCCACTGCAGTAACGTACCCAAAGTGGTCGACTGGTAGTACACGGCAGCTGACTGTTAAAGTTATAATTTTGTAAAGTTTTATACAGTATAAGGTGCATTTTTTAAGGAAATGCTAATCATTACTAAATACCACAGCAGTGGAAAGGCATGTGCATTTGTGGAGGCTGTGAGGTGCACCAGATTAAGGGCTTGGCTGACCTCTACTTGGAGGAAACATTATTATTATTATTATTATTATTATTATTATTATTATTATTATTATTATTATTATTATATTATTATTATTATTATTATTATGTACATATTTGTGGCAAGTTGTATACACCCATGTCTACTGCGAATTAGTCATTTTAAAATCTCAGGCGAGCAGCGAGATGGCCAACGGTTTAACCAACGGACAGTGACAGTCACTCAAGTCACTCGGTTCAAGTCAGTCGTGCTAGGGATACTGCTGCAGCCAAGAGTGAGGGGTTATAATTGTTACGTGCATGTTCATGCATTTTGACATATCTGTGGAGACAATGAAACAATGAAATGTGAATCCTGTTGAAAGAGTTTTGTCCAACAATGGATTTACAGTGAAAGTGTGAAGAGCTTGTGTCGAGGCTCACATGAAAATGTTGTTATGCGCGTGTGATGCAGTCGCCAGTGATGTCACTGTGCAGTGAGTAATGAAGTACAGTGAGGTGAATAAGGAGTGAACATTGTGAGTGGTGTAATGCACACAGATTTAACACTGTGAGTGGTGTATCCAACCGTGACGTGTGTAGGGTGACGCTGAGTGTTGTATGCGGAGTTAAGTCAGTGGTACAGTGGAGAAGAACTGCTAGTGGTGACTTGAGGCATACAATGTGAAACACTACAGTGAAATATAATGAGAGGTCACACAAAATGGCAGAGTGAGAGGCTGTAACTCAGACGTAATCCGAGATGCGTGCAACTGGTGGCAGTGACTGCAGTTATGACATCTGGTGCCATATAGATAGTCAGTTTGGGAAAAGATAATGACACTGGTGAAGACCAGTGACATGTTATTGACATCACAGTGACGTGGAAGTGTACTGTGGAGTGCTGTTAAGTGTTAAACTCACCTGATAACTAACGTGACTGCAATAAACCGATGAATGATTAATAGTGACTAGAATGGTAGGAAACAATGCCTAGGCAGTGACTGATAGTGACTACTGCGATATATTTCTTTGCGTTAATGATGTAAAAAACCCGCCTATGCGCTTTGTAAATAGTCTTCCTATAAAAAGAAAAGTTTTGTTAATGAAATTATATAGAGTATGCTAGTGCAACATCTGTGACATATATAAGGGGTGAAATAGTAAGACACCAACAGTGATGTCCACGCCAAGTGCAAACCTGATTTCACCACAGGAGGTAACACATGGTCACAGAGTGATGACAAAAGGCGTAAACTCACAGGTGTGAAGAAGAGATGAGCAAGCGGACAGCCAAAATCATGTAAAGTAATTTATAAGTGATGCAAAATTTGCATTTTGTGTTTGAAATACAGCTGTAAGCTTAAAGTTGTATTTAAACATCCACCTGGTACTATATAAATTCTCGTGTTTGACTCGTATAACTGAGCGGTACAATAACATAGTGGTATGGATTTAGATATCACTTTCAGGCATTGAATTAAACACAGTTAGCTTGCTTCACAGTGATTTTCATAGATTCATGTTGGCTAGGAGCTGAGATTTCGAGGTTTGAAATTTAAGGTCCATTCTCCGGCTTTGGGTACGTTACTGCAGCGCGGCGATTTTTGTGTCAAATCCAGATCTACTGTTATCTGTGGCAATAGGTATTTTCAAAATCATTCATCCCTTTCTCTGGTAAACTCTAGAGTTCACTGTCCATTTCTGTGTTTCCATCTCCCTATGACGTGTTTCCATCTCCCTATGACTTGAACATTTTCTAGAGGGGATGGGGTTTCAAAACACTTATTCTTTGTTTTGGATTACACATTTCGATCTTCTGACGGGGTCTTCAGTGGACCTTTTTCAGATCTATTTTTGTTCCCCTTGGCTAGTGCTCTTCCTATATTTTAAAAAAATATGTAAGGAAAATAGTACAGCACTTATACAACAACTGGGAAAACTTTCAGTTATATTAGTTAGTTGCAAGATAAGGAAATAATGACAAAACTGTTTATAATATGATTTGACGGAATATGGGTACAATATTTGCTATTTTTTATGATGAAATCAAATGAAAACACAAGCCAACACAGACTCAAACTTTCATTTTAGTGTGGTTATGTGGGCCTATATACTCAAACATTGATTTTAGAATAGTTATAGTATACTTACAAGCTTACTTACTTATACCATCACCAACACCAGCTCACCTCTTCAGCATTGACCTCCAAATCTGACAGGGCTGCCTTGAAGAACTCCTTAGCTGGCTTGCCAATAACCTCTGCCTGCACCCCTGTGGCATACTCCAGGGCACTCATGAAGGGCCCCACATCCAGGTGTAGCTCTCCCTTATGTCGGTAGTACTTTCTGGGAGAGGTGGAACGGGTGAGTGATCTGAGACACCTACATCATAAACTATATTTCCTCACCTCAAACACAGTACACCACTCCTCTTTTCACTCTCCCTAGCATTCCCAGGGGCTCTCCCACACAGGAAACTCTGACACTTACCCACATCCCAAGGCAAAAAGTCTAGGACTTGGCATTGTCTTGATGGCCCTAAAAGCTTTGTTAAGGGCTTCAAAACTGAAGGCATTACCAGCATCACCAAGCACAACACAATTTGGCAATGTTTGATTGGAGAACAAATGAGCAAACTCTCCCTCTACCTGAGAAAGAGAAAGAGAGAGAAAAAAAAGTTGAACTAAGCAAAGTTACACCACCAGTTTTTCTTAACTTTTGGTGCAATTTTGAACAGGAACAAAGATGACTATCTTTAAAGATATAGCTGTGGCTGGAGAAGATGAGGTAGGAGGACATGGAGTAGGAGGAGGATCACCCATAGATATTACTGTAGGCCATGTTTTTATCATGGTAAAGAGGAGGTTATTGTGCTATTTTTCACTCACTTTTTACACTCAAATTTAAATCTAGATCTGCCACACCAACTGATCTTCCATTAAGATTTAAAGAGTTTTCTCTTGAGATAGCAACACTCCTATGCTCAATCATAAATACCTCCCTCTCAGCACTTCTGCCCTGTGGACTGGAAAACATCATTTGTCACACCTAAAACACTCAGTCCACAGTCAGACCACTCACTGTCACCCATCAAACCCCTCCCATCCCTCCCTTGCCTCATTGGTGAGGACTTTGTGTTACTGGACTTACTCCAAAAAGGAGGATAAGAAGAAGGTAATGATGAAGATAAAAAATGAATAAAAAGGAATAGAGAAAAGAGGAATAAAAGAAAAGAAGAAAAATGATAACAATAATATTAACAACAAACAAACAAAAGCACATCTGCACTCATCAGGTTGCTCCATCACCCCCACACCACAAGTACACACCTGTGGGCTGACAAGCAGATGTGGAGTGAGGCTCTCTTTCTGTAGCACCTTCAGAACAGCAGGTATGGGGCTAATGATCTCTTTCTCTCTCACCTCAAACCCCATTCCCTCTAACTTTGTGGACAGATGTGCTAAGGGTATGGATGACTCGTTGGTTACAAGGCGCACACCCACACCCGCCTCCTTCAACCTGCAGACATTGCTAGGCTGTAAATCTATGCGTTAGCTTATGTTACACACACACACACACACACACACACACACACACACACACACACACACACACTGAATATCCAAACAATAATCATGATAATGGTCCCCCCACACTCTCTCTCTCTCTCTCTCTCTCTCTCTCTCTCTCTCTCTCTCTCTCTCTCTCTCTCTCTCTCTCTCTCTCTCACACACACACACACACACACACACACACACACACACACACACACACACACACACACAGCATGAGCATAGTTCTTTTTCTGTAAAACACAACTAGGTAAATACACACACACAGGCACATGCGTGCATGCAAGCAAATACACACACACACACACACACACACACACACACACACACACACACACACACACACACACACACAGCGTGGTGTAGTGGTTAGCATGCTCGACTCACAATCGAGGCCGGGTTCGAGTCAGCGGCGAGGCAAATGGGCAAGCCTCTTAATGTGTGGCCCCTGTTCACCTAGCAGTAAATAGGTACGGGATGTAACTGGAGGGGTTGTGGCCTCGCTTTCCTGGTGTGTGAAGTGTGTTGTGGTCTCAGTCCTACCCGAAGATCAGTCTATGAGCTCTGAGCTCGCTCCGTAATGGGGAAGACTGGCTGGGTGACCAGCAGACGACCGAGGTGAATTACACACACACACACAAAAACACACACACACACACACACACACACACACGTGGAACAGTTTGAGTGAGGAAGTGGTGTCGGCAATGAGTGTGCATAGTTTTACAGAAAACTTGGATAAGTGTAGATATGGAGACAGGGCCACACGAGCGTAAAGCCCAGGCCCTGTAAAACTACAACTAGGTAAATACAACTAGGTAAATACAACTAGGTAAATACACACACACTCACACACACAGTGAGGATCCCAGGGAAATGGCAGAGGCTATGAATGGATGCTTTCGGAAGGTATTCACAAAGGAGACTGCTTTTGACAAGCCACTGGTAATGGAACAGAAAGGGATTATGAAGGAGTTTCAAGTAACTGTGGAGGAGATCAAGAATATGATGGGGAGTTTAGAAGTGAGAAAAGCTGTGGGACCTGATGGGGTATCAGGATGGATTTTAAGAGAATGCAGGGAGCAACTGGCAGAAAAAGTTTGTGAAGTAATTGATGCCTCATTAAGGGAAGGTGTAGTGCCCCAAGACTGGAAAAGAGCTAACATTGTCCCAATTTATAAATCAGGTAACAAGAGAGACCCATTGAACTATAGACCAGTGTCACTTACAAGTGTGGTAGCTAAGATGTGTGAGAGGGTGGTGAAGAATAGATGGACAGACTTCTTGGAGAAAAATGACATACTTTGTGAGTGTCAATTTGGTTTTAGAAAAGGGCGTTCATGCACGACAAACCTGATATGTTACTATTCGAGGGTGATAGATGTAATACAGGAAAGAGATGGTTGGGCTGATGGAATACATCTGGATTTAAAAAAGGCCTTTGATAAGGTACCACACCAGAGACTGATCTGGAAACTTGAAATGGTAGGAGGAATGCATGGCAGTTTACTAAAATGGATGGAAGACTTTTTCGTTGGAAGAGAAATGAGAACAATAATTAAGGACAGACCATCAGAATGGGGCTTGGTGGAGAGTGGAGTCCCACAGGGATCAGTGTTGGCACCAGTAATGTTTGCGGTCTACATAAATGACATGGTGGATGGGGTGTCCAGTTATGTGAGCCTATTTGCAGACGATGCAAAATTGTTAAGAAAAGTGAGATGTGACAAAGATTGCGAACTACTCCAGGAAGACTTGGACAGAATATGGAAATGGAGCTGTACATGGCAAATGGAGTTCAACACGACAAAATGCAAGAAATTAGAGTTTGGCAAGAGTGAAAGAAGAATCAGGAGTATGTACAAGATAGGAAATGAAGACATAAAACCAGTCATGAAGAAAAAGACCTTGGGGTGACAATTACCAATGACCTATCGCCAGAGAGACATATAAACAAAATAATTGGAGAAGTATTGAACTTATTGAGGAACATAAGAGTGGCGTTAGTATATTTAGATGAAGAAATGATGAAGAAAATAATTACTGCAATGATAAGACCAAGGCTTGAATATGCAACAATACAGTGGGCTCGAACTTAAAGAAACACATAAGGAAACTAGAGAAAGTACAGAGGGCTGCAACAAAATGGTGCCTGACTTAAGAGATTTGACTTATGAAGACAGACTGAACAGAATGCAACTTCCGACCCTGGAAAACAGAAGAAAGGGGAGACCTGATAGCAATATACAGAGTGATGATTGGCATGGAAAAAATGGATAGGGAAGATCTGTGTATGTGGAATGAAAGAATGTCGAGAGGGCATGGGAAAAACTAAAATGGCCACTTATAGGAGAGATGTGAAAAAATATAGCTTCCCTCATAGAAGGGTGGAAGCATGGAATAGTTTAGACGTGGAAGTGGTCAACGCAAGGAATATTCATGATTTTAAGAAAAAGCTGGACATTAGTAGATATGGAGACGGGACAGTATGAGCATAGCTCCTTTCCCGTATGTTACAATTAGGTAAATACAATTAGGTAAATACACACACACACACACACACACACACACACACACACACACACACACACACACACACACACACACACACACACAAACACACACACACACTCCATGGTGCAGTGGTTAGCACGCTCGGTTCACAGCCGAGATATCCCAGGTTCGATCCCCCGGGCAGAGCAGATAAAGACGGGCGTTCTCCTCATACCCGCGCCCCTGTCCACCCAGCAGTGATTGGGTACCGGGTGTTAGTCAGGGGTTGTGTCCCGCCTCTCTGGGTGGTGTCTGACACCTACCGCTACGGGGAGCAAAAAGGGCTATGCAGCAGCAAAGGACCCACGATTCCCACAGTATGATGATACAGCAGTCTTGTGTGTGATGTGTGTGGTATGTGGACACACACACACACACACACACACACACACACACACACACACACACACACACACACACACACACACACACACCGTGTAGTATAGTGATTAGCATGCTCGACTCACAATCGAGAGGCCCAGGTTCGAGTCCCGGAAAGTGGTGAGGCAAATGGGCAAGCCTCTTAATGTGTGGCCCCTGTTCACCTAGCAGTAAATAGGTACGGGATATAACTCAAGGGGTTGTGGCCTTTCTTTCCCGGTGTGTGTTTTGTGTGATGTGGTCTCAGTCCTACCCGAAGATCGGTCTATGAGCTCGGAGCTCGCTCCGTAATGGGGAAGACTGGCTAGGTGACCAGCAGGCGACTGAGGTGAATTACACACACATGCACGCAAGCTCTCACACACACACACACACACACACACACACACACACACACACACACACACACACACACACACACACACACACACATTCTTTCCTATCCCGACCCGTCCCTGCCAGCACTACAGCCCTACACACTTACACACCTGCGCACAGCCTCCACACTGCCAGGTATGGCCACACGCGTTCCAGACTCATAAAGGACACCTGTGATGTCTAATAAGGCCCCTCGGATTGGCTTGTTCTGCAGCATGGTGACACACGCATGCACTCACATATGATTCTTGATTACCTGTAAATTTAGGAGTGGTTAGAATGGATGGATGGATGGATGGATAAGATGGATGGATAGATAAATACATAGATATTTTTTTCTTACTAAGGAGGGGCACAAGTTAAGGTTAACAAAAGTATATGGAGAAAAAGGAAGACCTGTTGAGGTGCTAATCCCCAAAAAAATCAAAAGCAGCCATCACAATTTAAAGGATGAGTGTCTTGAAACCTCCCTCCTCAAAAAATTCAAGTCACAGATGGGAGGAAATATTAAGAACTAGGCATGGAGTTCTAGAGTTTATCAGAGAAGGGGATGAAAGATAGAAAATAGTGGTTAACTCTTACAATAGAGAGGTGGACAGAATGAGTAAAAGAAAGAAGAGAGGTTTGTGCAGGAGGCTGCTGGAGTACGGGAGGCATGCAGTTAGCAAGATCAAAATTGCAGTTTGCATTAAAAAATAGCAATAGAAGATATTATGAGACATAACACTGTGTGAGAGAGAGAGAGAGAGAGAGAGAGAGAGAGAGAGAGAGAGAGAGAGAGAGAGAGAGAGAGAGAGAGAGAGAGAGAGAGAGAGAGAGAGACTAAAAACAATAAAGCACCAATGACACTCATAATGGCAGAAATTGTCAAGAGGTGTACTAGTGATAAGTGAGTTAGCCTTCCCTAAGCATTAGCTACCCATTGGTGAGTCACAGGCGTGTTTCTTACCTATGTTTAATTGATATGAAATCATGTTCTATGTATGCCGTTTTCTCTTTCTTGTTACTCTATCAACATTTCTGTAACACACATAGCCAATTTGTTGCACTTGTTACCATAAGCTTGGAGACCTAACCTAACTTAACCCCCTATTTCTCATTACTTATAGATTTTCTTATAAGAGAATTTGCTTTAAAATGTAAACTAGTTGTGCATATAAAGCTAATTTCGATATTTTTTTCATTTTTGTTTGTCAATATATATATATATATATATATATATATATATATATATATATATATATATATATATATATATATATATATATATATATATATATATATATATATATATATATATATATATATATATATATATATATATATATATATATATATATATATATATATATATATATATATATATATATATATATATATATATATATATATATATATATATATATATATAAGTGGAAAATTTCCCAGAAACAATATTTTTTCAGAGGAAACCCCAAATTGTTTATATTTAATAGTACAATGTCAAGGTAGTGTAGCTTATGGTACAGTTAGACAGATCCTTGCTGCACATATTAGCACTATACGTTAGAGTTAATGGTACAGAGATAGCAAGAAATAAGGAAAAGCCACAGATTATATATACTATAACACAGCAATACATTTATCAAATTTTCTCATTTCATAAAACAACTACAGCTACTGGATCACAAGATATACATGTACTTCGTATGTTTCCATGTAACATGAGCATATTCCCTCTATGTATGGAGAAAATTATGCAAGACAATTTGCAAGGGAGAAATTAGCATGAATAACTTACCTTTTTTTAGACTAGAAGATTTCTAAAGGTACAAGGGCAGGGGGTGTATGCATGAGTACTTAATCTATATATTAACTCACTATGGAATTACAGATAAGTGCAGATGAGCAGATTAAGAGAAATTAACAAAAAACAAATAATGTGAGGGCCGACTGAGGGGAGAGCCGAATGGCTACTCATCACCTGGTTAATCACCTGGTTAGCTACCCTTAGCTCCCAGACCAGAAAAATAAAACGAAGAGTAGGAAAAAGGTAGCTAGGAAAATGGGTACGCCAGTCAACTTTAGATGTAGATTACTGGATGATTGTAACAAACTGTGAGTGAACTGGAATGTGTACCCATTGAAACTGTTCAGAAATGCAGGATATATTATTGTGCAGCAAACAGCAGCACATGTGTGTATGCATATTACTCTACAAAGTCGTACAGAATGTCGCCTAAATGACTGTGAAGGGCTGATTTGAAGGATGGCAGCGAGTTCAGAGCAACAACATGGTCAGGCAAAGAATTCCATAAGCGGACACACGGAATGAGAAAAATCGAGATCTAAGATCCACTGAACTGTACTGGTGAGCTAATTTAAAACAGTGTCCACGAGTATGTGCATGTGGTGTTGTGATGAATAAATCTTCAGGAGAGATAGAACACTCAGAGTGGAAGATCTTCCAATACTTTATTATGGCAGCACGAGTAAAGGCGTCCACGTACAGAGTAGAGGTCAAGAGCTAACAAACGCTCTTTGTAGGACAGTCCAGTCATTCCGTCTATGTGTCGAGTCCACGACCTCTGAACACTTTCTAGCATCTTTAGGTCTCCAAGATAACATGTGTTCCATAGGCATGAACAGTATTCTAGTAGTGGTCTTACATGTGTAATAAACAGATTTAGCATAAAATTCTGTGATCTACAAATAGTTGCTTTTAATAAATTTGCTGCCAGACCTGCAGCCTTGTTAACTGTAGTTTTTATGTGCATGTGGAAGCATAAAGTAGTGTCAACCAGTACACCAAGATCCTTGTGGGCATTAACCTTTTGTATATCTGTACTATTGAGTGAGTAGGTGTTATATGGGCCTATGTCTTGCTCAGGAAAAGTGCCTCTGTTGAATCTCAGTGTGACACATTTATCTATATTTAAAGAAAGCCCCCAGGAGTTTGATATTCTATATATAGAGTTGATATCACATTGGCAGTTAGATATGTCAACAACTGTGTGGGTGTGCGGTAAGTTACGAATGGGCAGATAAATCTTTAGATCGTCAGCAAATATTTTGCAATCACTCTTTATATAAGACAGTAAGTGGTTTACATAGATAATAGAAAGTAAAGGACTGAGAACTGAACCCTGGGGTACTCCACTGGGGATTAACCTGTGACTGCTTGGGACGCCTGTAACTGAAACAGACATTGTTCGCTGAGTGAGTAAGTCTTTGATCCACTGTAGGAGAACACCAGAGATGCCAAGACAGGAAAGTTTTTGTAGGAGAATAGTGTGGTTGACAACATCAAATGCTTTAGAAAAATCAAACAGAATTAAGTCTACTGTATATCCACTGTCTAGTCATGATGTGATAGAGTTGTAAGTAAGCAGTAGTTGGTCCTCAGTTGATTTCCCACTCCTGAAGCCAAACTGGTTTGTAGATAAAATGCCATTACTACTGAGATATTCTGTAAGACCGTCAACCACTATGAGTTCAAGAGTATTGCAACACACTGATGTTAGGCTCATTGGTCTATAGTTTAACGGCTGATGGCGGGAGCCTTTTTTGAAAATAGGGGTAATTTGAGATACTTTCCACTTCCTAGGAAGTATGCCTGTTGACATTGACTTCTTTAAAATAAGAGAGTGGAAAAGTTAGATTTGGGCAAGACTTTAACAGTTGAGGGTGAATACCATCCGGGCCCATACTGGAGTTAGGGTCTAGTAGAGAGAGTTTCTGACGAATGTCTTCCTGTTGTATGTCAATATGTGCTATTTGGGAGTCGCTATGTTGGTGAGGAGCAGGATACAAGTTTTTGTTCTCAAAAACAGAGGCAAAACTGTCAGCAAATAACTCAGCCATCTGATAACAGTCAGTAGTTAATGATCCATCTGTTAACTTTAAAGGACCTACTGTCGGGACACAAACTTTTTTCTTGCGCACATACTGGTGCAGAGCTTTAAGGTTACAAGTTTTTTTACAAGAGCCTCTTCATGTTCTTTTTGGGAAATAATGTGGAAGTTTCTGAATTGAGAATTAACATGATTGAAATTATTTAAAGCAATTTGAGCTTGAGGGGAGCGACGTCCATGTGTAGCCCTTTGTAATTTGTATGATCACCATAATCTGTTTCGCTCTCTTTTTAACTGGTGGGGAGGTTTGAAGGTTTTAAAAGTGGGTTTGGAAGGCTTTAGTGGTGACATGACCAAGCATGATTATAACTATCTTATCTCACTAAAACCTTCTTAGACTATTACACCGAGACGTAGGCAAGACATGTATGCGTGTATGGACTATGTAAGGATGTATAAATAAGTGAAGGAGACGATATATTAGCAAAAGTGTTTGTAGAGACATCTGGGGTCCGACAGAGAGGGAGAACAATGAGATGTGAGTAACAGGAAATACTATTCACATCTATCATATCTCACAATAGGTTTGCACTTTCGGGCTGAGATGTGAATAGTAGATGCATAACTTAGTCACTTACCCTTGGGCGTTGAATGGGCGTGAGTGAGGAGAACCAAGGAAAAGGGTAAGACCAAGATATATTAGACAAAGTCTAATACATCTTGATCTTGATTTTGATTCTACAGGTGTCCCAGGATTTCTCCTGGGGCAGCTCCTGTAGGGGATAAAAAAAAAAAAAAAAAAGCGGCAAAAACCTAAACCAGACACCATCCTTAATACTACTAATCCCTGCATCTGGCACTCCACATTCTCTCCAGGAACTCCTTGACAGCTTCTATGATCCTTGGGTAAGACTGTTTACCTGTTTGGTGCGAGAGGTGCCTATGGGAAATAAAGTATTGCTTTTTACCCATTATATGCATATTTCTACATGCACAAGGACTCGGCGTAGATGTATTGGTTTATTATATATTTATGTGTGCAGTGTAGATGTATACATAAGCGTTGGAGTTAAGAAATCAGAAAAAAAAACAACGCTGATAGACGGACAAGAAGGACGAGTTTTCTAGTTATATAGTTGAGGAGGACTTAGATGTTGTATGTGTCACAGAGGCATGGGTAAATGAGGAAAAGTTTAGGGAAAATAGAAAACAATATGAAGTAGATGGATACATTATGTATTTACACCAGAGAATTGGTAGGATAGGTGGAGGAGTAGTTATTTATGTAAAAAAATCCTTCATTTCCAGTCAGGTTAATGGTATTAAGGTAGATAACAGAGTAGAGTCCTTATGGCTGGATGTTAGAGTAAACAAAAGTAAGGTTATTAGAGTAGGAGCTATTTATAGACCACCTAACCAGTCAGCAGAAGTAGACAACCTTATGGTAGATGAGATAAATAGGGGATGTACTAGTCAGACAATTATCTTAGGGGATTTTAGTATTAAGTCAGTAAACTGGGAGAGGATGGTAGGAGATGCTAGTGAAAATAGGTTTATAGAAAGTTTTCAGCATAACTATTTAGTGCAGATGGTAGATAAACCAACTAGGGGGAAGAAGGTTTTAGACATAGTACTAACAAATATTGAGCATTGTTTAAAGGAAGTTGAGGTAGGAGAGACTTTAGCAAACAGTGACCATCATATAATTAGATTTATCATTAATTCCAGTAGGGATAATATAGTGAATAAGACTAGAGTCTCAAACTATCAGAAAGGCAATTATGGTAGGTTACGTCAGTTATTAGGAGAGGTAAACCGGGAAGATAGTTTTGGAAATAAAACTGCACAGGAGATGTGGGATATCTTTAAGGTTGTAGTAAAGGGTATAGTGATGCAATGTATCCCTTACAAAGATATAAGTCAGAGAAACAGGAAGCCATTATGGTGGACTCATGAGATAGGTAGCCAGATCAGAGAGAAGAAGAGGGCATATAGAGAATTGCAGAAAAGTGGGGAAGATGTAGATTTGATTAGGTACAGACAGGTCAGGGATGATTTGAGTAAGATTATAAAAAAAAGTAAAAGGCAAGCAGAGATAAAACTAGCTAGAGCTGGGAGTAAAGATCCCAAAAAATTATATAGTTATTACAAGGTCAGTGATAAAAGAAATAAGGATAGGATTGGACCACTCAGAAAAGATGGTGTAGTAGTGGATCAAAATAAAGACATAGTAGAATTATTGAATGAACAATTTTCTTCAGTATTTACTAGGGAAAGAATAGGAAATCCTGTTACAAACAGTCTGACGAGTAGTTTAAGAGCTTTAGAAAATATTGATATAAAACCGGGAATTATTAGGAAATTTATTCTTGAACTAGACGATAGGAAAGCTAGTGGTCCTGATGAGCTACATGCCAGAGTACTTAGGGAGGGTGTAGACAGTATTTCTGAAGCACTTATGTTAATCTTTGAAAGATCACTTAGGTTTGCTGAGATACCTCAGGACTGGAAGTTAGCTAATGTTACTCCAATATTTAAAAAAGGTAGGAAGGATGATGCGAATAATTATAGACCAATCAGTTTAACTAGTATAGTATGTAAGATACTAGAGAAAATCATTAAGGGTAGTATTTGGGAGCATTTAAATGAGAATAGATTAATTAGAGATACCCAACATGGCTTTAGATCAGGGAGGTCCTGTCTTACAAATTTGCTCGATATCTTAGAATATATTACCAAGGAGTTAGATGATGGAAATAGCATAGATGTTATATATCTAGATTTTAGCAAGGCGTTTGATAAGGTACCGCATAGGAGGCTAGTGTACAAATTGAGACTACATGGGATAGGGGGTAGGTTAGTTGATTGGATTAGTGAATGGCTTTCTGATAGGAAACAGAGAGTAGTATTAAGTGGGGCAATCTCTGAGTGGAAGGAAGTGGTTAGTGGGGTACCCCAAGGATCAGTGCTAGGACCTCTTCTTTTCTTGGTGTACATTAACGATTTAGATATATGAATTAGTAGCAAAGTATCAAAGTTTGCAGATGATACTAAGATAGCATGTGCAGTACAGGGTGAAAAGGACAATTACAGAATACAACGAGACCTGGACAGGCTGATAGCATGGGCAGACAGGTGGCAGATGGAGTTTAATTCTAAAAAGTGTCAGGTTATGCATTTAGGTAAAGACAACACAAACTTTAGCTATGAGATGGAGGGATGTTGGCTAGAGGCAATAGAGGAGGAAAGGATTTAGGAGTAGTGATAGACAGGACTATGTTTACTGGTAAATTCCTAGTCTGTAATACCACTTGTCTGATCATGGGATACTGTAACACCCACAAATTTGCAGAAACGATTGAATAATTCACTACTTTTCACCATCGAACAAACTGCATAACTGGCTATCATTTCTACAAGTTTTGGGGTACAGCAATATTCTGCAATGAGACGAGTAGTATTGACTGAGAGGTAATTTACAGATAAATCTGACACCGTGTTAGAATGTCTGTAATTACTGACAAATAAAGTAATAGGCTATACGGGGACACCTTGCCTGCCTGAGGGAGGCTAGCAGCAGATCAGCTGTTCGGAATTTCACACCAAGATTGACGGTAAATAAATCTCGATGGTACTGCATGATTTTGACAGACAAAAAATCTCTGTTCAAAGTACCACACACTTACAGTAAGGTGGACATGGTGTTTCTACCAAATAAAACAATCGCCCGTACCAGCCACACTTAGATTTCACCCACGACTAAACAAAGCCTCAAAAGTCATATGAGTATAGAACATTTTTTACTTAGAATAACTTGTTCTTTCGCCTCCTAGAAGTATTCGCAGAAACTCGTGTTGCACCCTGTATAATGATGTGATGATATCAGTTTATCATATATTTAGTGTAGGTGAACATAAGGAACCTTGGCTACTGGAGTACTACCTTAGGCTAGGTTAGGATAGGTAAGGGTAGGTTAGGGTAGGTTAGGGTAGGTAATGAAACAAATGTATTGATCAAAATAAATGTTTTGAAATCAAGAACAGCTTTTATGCAAATTAATTATTGGTAAGATAAACAGAGAAAGGTGGGCAATAACCTAACCCTAGCCTGCCCTAACCTATCTTAACCTAACCCATCTAAAGGGGTCTAAAGAGGGTGTTTTTAGCTTGCTGATCTAAAGGGGATGTTTATCTTGTTGGTCTAAAGGGGATGTTTATCTTGCTGGTCTAAAAGGGTATGTTTATCTTGCTGGTCTAAAGGGATGTTTATCTTGCTGGTCTAAAGGGTATGTTTATCTTGCTGGTCTAAAGGGTATGTTTATCTTGCTGGTCTAAAGGGTATGTTTATCTTGCTGGTCTAAAGGGTATGTTTATCTTGCTGGTCTAAAGGGTATGTTTATCTTGCTGGTCTAAAGGGTATGTTTATCTTGCTGGTCTAAAGGGTATGTTTATCTTGCTGGTCTAAAGGGTATGTTTATCTTGCTGGTCTAAAGGGTATGTTTATCTTGCTGGTCTAAAGGGTATGTTTATCTTGCTGGTCTAAAGGGTATGTTTATCTTGCTGGTCTAAAGGGTATGTTTATCTTGCTGGTCTAAAGGGTATGTTTATCTTGCTGGTCTAAAGGGTATGTTTATCTTGCTGGTCTAAAGGGGATGTTTATCTTGCTGGTCTAAAGGGTATGTTTATCTTGCTGGTCTAAAGGGTATGTTTATCTTGCTGGTCTAAAGGGTATGTTTATCTTGCTGGTCTAAAGGGTATGTTTATCTTGCTGGTCTAAAGGGTATGTTTATCTTGCTGGTCTAAAGGGTATGTTTATCTTGCTGGTCTAAAGGGTATGTTTATC
>NW_025541691.1:740763-746574 GCF_017591435.1 Portunus trituberculatus
TTTCCTGTATTACATCTATCACCCTCGAATAGTAACATATCAGGTTTGTCGTGCATGAACGCCCTTTTCTAAAACCAAATTGACACTCACAAAGTATGTCATTTTCTCCAAGAAGTCTGTCCATCTATTCTTCACCACCCTCTCACACATCTTAGCTACCACACTTGTAAGTGACACTGGTCTATAGTTCAATGGGTCTCTCTTGTTACCTGATTTATAAATTGGGACAATGTTAGCTCTTTTCCAGTCTTGGGGCACTACACCTTCCCTTAATGAGGCATCAATTACTTCACAAACTTTTTCTGCCAGTTGCTCCTGCATTCTCTTAAAATCCATCCTGATACCCCATCAGGTCCCACAGCTTTTCTCACTTCTAAACTCCCCATCATATTCTTGATCTCCTCCACAGTTACTTGAAACTCCTTCATAATCCCTTTCTGTTCCATTACCAGTGGTTTGTCAAAAGCAGTCTCCTTTGTGAATACCTTCCGAAAGCATCCATTCATAGCCTCTGCCATTTCCTGGGATCTTCACTGCATACTCCATTTACTTCTAAACTTTCAATACTTTCTCTATTTTTGATGTTGTTGTTCACATGTCTGTAAAAAGCCTTGGTTGGTCTTTACATTTATCAATTATATCCTTTTCTTGTTTCTTTCTTTCTTCTCTTCTAATCAACACATATTCATTTCTTGCTCTTTTGTAACTTTCCCACTGCTTAATCCGTCTTTTCCTTCTCCACCTCTTCCATGCATCCTCTTTTCTTTTTCTAGCCTTTTTCACATCTATCGTTAAACCAGTCCTGCTTTCCAACTTCTCTATGTTGTCTTATTGGTACAAATTTTTTCTCACCTTCTTTGTATATTTTATAAATTCCTTCCACTTTTCATTTGCTCCTTAGCACTCTTGAATTTCATCCAATTTGTCTCTTGAAAGAATTTCTTTAGGTTTCCAAAATCTGTCTTGGCATAATTCCATCTTCCCACTTTATATTCTTCATTTCTTCTAGATTTCTCTTCATCTATCACCTTGAACTCCAAAACTGCATGATCACTCTTTGCTAAAGGGCACTCCACCCTCATCTCCTCAATGACCATTGGCTCTGTACTAAAGACCAAGTCCAGTCTTGACGATGCTCCTCTCCTCCAAACCTAGTATCTTCTTTGACCCACTGAGTTAACACATTTTCCATTGCCAGTGTCAATAGTGTATTTCCCCATGTTGTCTCTGATCCTTCCATTGACCAGTCCTCCCAACACACCTCTTTACAATTAAAATCTCCCATCATTATAGTTCGTTCACAGCCACCCAACATTTCTTCCAGACATGTTCCTGTATCACTTATCATTTCTTCATATTCCTGTACTGACCATGCATTTGTCTTAGGTGGTACGTACACCACTATGTAGTGCCTCTTTTTCCTTCATTAGTTTCTGCTCTGATCTTTAGCACTTCTGCCTTTCCCATACCTTCTTTCACTTGATCCACCTTTATATCTTTTTAACCAGCAACATCACTCCTCCTCCCATCTTACCTACTCTATTTCTTTTCCAAACATTATATTTCCTTCTCCAACCATCATCAGGTCTTCTCCCTCTCTCAGTTTTGTTTCAGTAAGACCCACAATATCTGGGTTCTTGTCCCTCAAGTAATCGTTGAGTTCTAAATCCCGATATCACTCCATTTATGTTGGAATACATTACATTCCGCTCATACGTAAGTTTCTTTAGTCCTTTCTTGCTGTACTTTTCTGGGTTATGAACCACTTCCTCAGTCTCATATCCAAGATTCTCCAGAAAAACTCTTTCTTCTCCTCTTCTGTCCTCTCTTCATTTTTTTCAAAGCCTCCTTTCTCAACTCATTTAACATTTCTCTTTCCTTTTCACCGAGATCTCTTCTCAACCAAATCTTCCTTGTTGTTTCCTGCTGGGCTAGCCTCCATGACTTCTCCACCAATTCATCTACATCCTTTTGTGACTTAAGTTTGATTCTTATTGGCCTCATACCTTCTCTTGTGAACTTTCCAATTCTATGGAAGTCCTCTATTTCTTGTACTAGGTCTTTTCCTCCTCCTGCACCACATTAATGATATTATTTATCACCTTTTTTATGTTTTTCTCTCTCCATTTTACTCGGTGTCTTATCCTCCTCCACACCAAATATCACCACATCTCTTTTTGTCTACAGTTTCCCTCACCAATGTCTCATTTGATTTAATAACCTTCACCACTTTCTCAGCAATCTTCTCTTCTATGATCTGTTGATCTATAATTTCAGCAAGGCCCAAAGTTTTCTCCCCAGACTCTTTGATTTCCTTTTCCAGACTTGCAACTTTGTAATTTACCTCCTTTCTTTCCACTTCCTGACTTTTTTTCCATTCAGCCTGCTTCTCCATCACTTTTCCTAGAGATTCTCCACATTTGTCGCAATTCACTTTAATTAGCTTAACTTCCTCTTTCAGTACTTCATTTTCCTTCTTCATATCGGCACTCTTTCTTACATTGTCATAACTCGTTTCCAGGCCCCATACTTTTCAAACAGTTTTTCAATTTTACCTTCCAACTCCAGAATTTTCTTCACATAAGCGCTGTGTGTGTGTGTGTGTGTGTGTGTGTGTGTGTGTGTGTGTGTGTATTTACCTAATTGTATTTACCTAATTGTAACATACGGAAAAGAGCTATGCTCGTGTTGTCCCGTCTCCATATCTACTAATGTCCAGCTTCTTAAAATTATGAATATTCCTTGCGTTGACCACTTCCACGTCTAAACTATTCCATGCTTCCACCCTTCTATGAGGAAGCTATATTTTTCACATCTCTCCTATAAGTGGCCATTTTAGTTTTTCCCATGCCCTCTCGACATTCTTTCATTCCACATACACAGATCTTCCCTATCCATTTTTCCATGCCAATCATCACTCTGTATATTGCTATCAGGTCTCCCCTTTCTCTTCTGTTTTCCAGGGTCGGAAGTTGCATTCTTTTCAGTCTGTCTTCATAAGTCAAATCTCTTAAGTCAGGCACCATTTTGTTGCAGCCCTCTGTACTTTCTCTAGTTTCCTTATGTGTTTCTTTAAGTTCGGAGCCCACTGTATTGTTGCATATTCAAGCCTCGGTCTTATCATTGCAGTAATTATTTTCTTCATCATTTCTTCATCTAAATATCTGACGCCACTCTTATGTTCCTCAATAAGTTCAATACTTCTCCAATTATTTTGTTTATATGTCTCTCTGGCGATAGGTCATTGGTAATTGTCACCCCAAGGTCTTTTCTTCATGACTGGTTTTATGTCTTCATTTCCTATCTTGTACATACTCCTGATTCTTCTTTCACTCTTGCCAAACTCTATTTTCTTGCATTTTGTCGTGTTGAACTCCATTTGCCATGTACAGCTCCATTTCCATATTCTGTCCAAGTCTTCCTGGAGTAGTTCGCAATCTTTGTCACATCTCACTTTTCTTAACAATTTTGCATCGTCTGCAAATAGGCTCACATAACTGGACACCCCATCCACCATGTCATTTATGTAGACCGCGAACATTACTGGTGCCAACACTGATCCCTGTGGAACTCCACTCTCCACCAAGCCCCATTCTGATGGTCTGTCCTTAATTATTGTTCTCATTTCTCTTCCTACCAAAAGTCTTCCATCCATTTTAGTAAACTGCCATGCACTCCTCCTACCATTTCAAGTTTCCAGATCAGTCTCCGGTGTGGTACCTTATCAAAGGCCTTTTTTAAATCCAGATATATTCCATCAGCCCAACCATCTCTTTCCTGTATTACATCTATCACCCTCGAATAGTAACATATCAGGTTTGTCGTGCATGAACGCCCTTTTCTAAAACCAAATTGACACTCACAAAGTATGTCATTTTCTCCAAGAAGTCTGTCCATCTATTCTTCACCACCCTCTCACACATCTTAGCTACCACACTTGTAAGTGACACTGGTCTATAGTTCAATGGGTCTCTCTTGTTACCTGATTTATAGATTGGGACAATGTTAGCTCTTTTCCAGTCTTGGGGCACTACACCTTCCCTTAATGAGGCATCAATTACTTCACAAACTTTTTCTGCCAGTTGCTCCTGCATTCTCTTAAAATCCATCCTGATACCCCATCAGGTCCCACAGCTTTTCTCACTTCTAAACTCCCCATCATATTCTTGATCTCCTCCACAGTTACTTGAAACTCCTTCATAATCCCTTTCTGTTCCATTACCAGTGGTTTGTCAAAAGCAGTCTCCTTTGTGAATACCTTCCAAGCATCCATTCATAGCCTCTGCCATTTCCTGGGATCTTCACTGCATACTCCATTTACTTCTAAACTTTCAATACTTTCTCTATTTTTGATGTTGTTGTTCACATGTCTGTAAAAAGCCTTGGTTGGTCTTTACATTTATCAATTATATCCTTTTCTTGTTTCTTTCTTTCTTCTCTTCTAATCAACACATATTCATTTCTTGCTCTTTTGTAACTTTCCACTGCTTAATCCGTCTTTTCCTTCTCCACCTCTTCCATGCATCCTCTTTTCTTGTTCTAGCCTTTTCACATCTATCGTTAAACCAGTCCTGCTTTCCAACTTCTCTATGTTGTCTTATTGGTACAAATTTTTCTCACCTTCTTTGTATATTTTATAAATTCCTTCCACTTTTCATTTGCTCCCTTAGCACTCTTGAATTTCATCAATTTGTCTCTTGAAAGAATTTCTTTAGGTTTCCAAAATCTGTCTTGGCATAATTCCATCTTCCCACTTTATATTCTTCATTTCTTCTAGATTTCTCTTCATCTATCACCTTGAACTCCAAAACTGCATGATCACTCTTTGCTAAAGGGCACTCCACCCTCATCTCCTCAATGACCATTGGCTCTGTACTAAAGACCAAGTCCAGTCTTGACGATGCTCCCTCTCCTCCAAACCTAGTATCTTCTTTGACCCACTGAGTTAACACATTTTCCATTGCCAGTGTCAATAGTGTATTTCCCCATGTTGTCTCTGATCCTTCCATTGACCAGTCCTCCCAACACACCTCTTTACAATTAAAATCTCCCATCATTATAGTTCGTTCACAGCCACCCAACATTTCTTCCAGACATGTTCCTGTATCACTTATCATTTCTTCATATTCCTGTACTGACCATGCATTTGTCTTAGGTGGTACGTACACCACTATGTAGTGCCTCTTTTTCCTTCATTAGTTTCTGCTCTGATCTTTAGCACTTCTGCCTTTCCCATACCTTCTTTCACTTGATCCACCTTTATATCTTTTTAACCAGCAACATCACTCCTCCTCCCATCTTACCTACTCTATTTCTTTTCCAAACATTATATTTCCTTCTCCAACCATCATCAGGTCTTCTCCCTCTCTCAGTTTTGTTTCAGTAAGACCCACAATATCTGGGTTCTTGTCCCTCAAGTAATCGTTGAGTTCTAAAATCCCGATATCACTCCATTTATGTTGGAATACATTACATTCCGCTCATCGTAAGTTTCTTTAGTCCTTTCTTGCTGTACTTTTCTGGGTTATGAACCACTTTCTCAACTCATTTAACATTTCTCTTTCCTTTTCACCGAGATCTCTTCTCAACCAAATCTTCCTTGTTGTTTCCTGCTGGGCTAGCCTCCATGACTTCTCCACCAATTCATCTACATCCTTTTGTGACTTAAGTTTGATTCTTATTGGCCTCATACCTTCTCTTGTGAACTTTCCAATTCTATAGTCCTCTATTTCTTGTACTAGGTCTTCCTCCTCCTGCACCACATTAATGATATTATTTATCACCTTTTTATGTTTTTTCTCTCTCCATTTT